>NC_140582.1:296033711-296146211 GCF_964204655.1 Triturus cristatus | reverse complement strand
TGCAACCCCAGTCAGTGCCACGTGGTGGTCGGCCTGTGCAGTACGCAAAACCCTGTGCGCAACAAAACTCTTGTGCCCTTCATGATTGGGAACTGTGGTGTCCGTCATACAGTCACCAAGGGCAGAGGAGAATGTGACGTCATCGTCCCCTCAGCTCCGCGTCATGACTACAGCTATGTCAGTCAGGGCTCGTTGGAGACCATTGGGCAGACATAGACACCCAAGGATGGCGTCCAGTTTGGCAGCCATGATGCCGAACCCCACCCACACCTGCTCAGCCGTCTCCATCTGGCACTCCAGCACACGGCGTTGGAAGGCCATGTGTTGTTCCTGTAGGTCTTGGGAGGGTGCCAGAGCTGTGGGTGCCTCCTGCTGGGTGGTTTGGGTGGTGGGTGGGGTCTAATTGATGTAGCTGGGCTGCCCTGAGCCTGGAGGTGAGTGGCGGATGAGGTCAATGATGTCTTGGATGTTTTGGGTGTCGTGCTGGGGTTGTCCTCCTCGTCATCTGTGAAGAGTGGCTGGGACTGCTCTGCAGGAGGTGTTGACGGTGCCCCTGCGATGTGAAGGGGAGATGGTGTATTACAATGTGTCCACATGTGTGTAGACGAATGGTGCAGGTTGATATTCAGACAGCATGGCATTGTACATTGTGACAGTCTGTAGATCTGGGCGATGACCCAGAGTCATTGTGGGTGTGCACTGTGCTCTGCTTGATTGTGCATGTTTGCCATTGTGCCCATCTCCACCTGTCCCTCCAGTACCTGGTGGTCACTCACCCTGTTGCGGTTGTGTTGTGTCCTGTTGAGCAGTGTCTGGTCCCCCGACTCCAGCCACAGTCTCCTCACTGATGACTGTCGACACCAGCTCCTCCATGTCATCCAGCTCCAGCTGTGGCGCTGGGCCCCCACCTCCAGTCTACATTGCTGCCTTCTGGTTGGTGGAGAGTTTCTATTTGGTCTTCCGCTTGATGTCATTCCATCGCCGCTTGACCTCGTCCATTGTCCGCTTGTGCTCTCCGACTGCATTCACCTTGTCGAAGATGTCCCGCCATATTGCAGTTTTTGGTGCCCAGTGACAAGTTGAAAGTGACGAAGAGTTGTTGATGGTGTTCTGTGGTAAATAATTTTCCTTTACCAGGACTGAATTTGATACAGAAACATAATAAAATAGCTCAGTAAAATGAGAGGCAGAATCCGTGGTATTAGAGGTTCGGAATGGGCTTTATTCCAATAATCGATTATAATCGGATGCTCCAAGTTCCATCACCACGGGGGTTCAGGAAGTGAAGTACATACATTATTGACATGAAATGACTTTTATAGTACATACATTACAATGAAGCGAATGCAGTAGGCGTAACAATTGATAAGGAAAATGACGAGTTGTCTGCGTAACCGAAAATGGGTGGAACAAGGAGTAAAAAGGAACATAATTGGTTGTGATGTCACCTATAGGTGGATCTATAAGATAATACTTGGCCTAGATGCGCGCGCAGCAGCATGACGTGTAATTGACGTGTAACTAGGGGGTGAAGGGGACTTGACATTTAGCTCTACATGTGGAGACAAGAAGTCTGGGGGGTCAAGTCAACCTAATCCCAAATCATATCTAACATCCTATGTTTAAAGAACTATGTTATCCATAAAAGAAGGACTCTCGGACAGAATCTATTCTATACTGACTGTGCGTGCGTGTACAAGCGTCTAAGTGTCTACACTAAATGCGAGGGGGTAGAAATATTCCATGGTGACAGGACTATGAATTACTTGCATGAGGACAGAGAAGCCGGGCCCTTTGCTTGGTAACTGGAAGAATGTTTACTTAAACTACTAGGCAGGAATGCATCGGCTGAGGGGGAAGCAGATAATTCGAAGGTGAAATACAGTTCTTGGCAGAGAATAGGCTGATGTCAGGCTTCGTGAGCCGCGCAGAGAATGAGACAAAGTTCATGGTCACAGATGCAGGCTCGAACTGGAGCTTTCAGAGGCAGAAAGCAAAAAGAGTTTGATGACAGAATCTGGGCCTACTTGCCTGGACTGTAAAATGGCATAAGTGAACCATATAAAGCCGGTGGCCTTTCGTACTTAGGAATGGACTATCCGGCCTATTCATGGCGGATCTGACAGAGGACATGTTGACGGTGGACGCACATGTATTTGCGTCTTCATAACTGGAACTGGAGGGAACATACATGTACTTGTGACATGCACATAGAACCGTTGGGGTCCAAGATAGGGGACATAACTGACCAGAAAAATCCATATTTCCACATTCCCTCCTTGTCCCCTACTTGCCCGTTAAGAGATATCAATCTTCATTAATCCATTGATCTGTTAATATAACATCATTTGTTCTTCTTTCTTCTTCCGTGACGAATGAAATCTTGGTGGTGGAATACATGATGTGGCACACAGACCACAGATCGCTGGTCCACATTGTAGACATAGACAGCAACTGAATAGTATGAGAAGGCCAATACCTAGGAAGGATAGAACTCCCCATCCCCAGGCTGATATCACACTCCAAAACCAACTGGACCAAGTCCAAGTGCCTGGGTTCTGGTGTATCTGGTTTACAATCTTATGAAGGCGAGTTATGGCTTTATATACTGATGGCGAATTTTCTGGTATGAATACGCAGCAGCTTGATCCGATGACCCTACAAGCTCCGCCCCTATCAGCCAGGATGACGTCAAGGACAAGACGATTTTGAAGCACAACAATCCGCATAGCAGACTGCTCTTCTGTTAAATTGCCTAGGGCGGAAATAGTTTCATTCACTACTGCTTCAAGGGTTCTAGTTAATCTACGTATCAGTTTACTATTAGTTACAGTACCTATATAGGGAAAGATGCCTTTATTGAAATCTGTGTATTTCTCCCATGCTGTTTCAGTATAATCGACAATTGGGAGATCTCTCCGCTCTCTGTTGTGTACTAAATGAATATTTCTGTAATAATCCGGAGGAGCTAGAAAAACAGGTGGCAAAAGGAATGCAATGTAGCAGGTACCGTCCCAGTCTAGAGGCAGACGCATATATGCAGTCTGACCACATATAAAGTAGGAGTGGTGATAAGCTCTAAATGAAGATTTGCCTTGATCACTGAATTCTACTATAGTAGTGCATTTACTATGGCCCATATGTATGGAACCAACCTTTCTTACACATAATTCCCCTTTTGCTGGGAATACTGACATGGTGGGTAAGACTAGTTCAACTTCGGATATGACATTTAGAATCATGGGATTAGGTGTAAAATTACCTAATCCATATACTTCATTTTCTAGATTAGTTCCTGTTCTTTTGGGGCGACCCTCCTTATCAGGGTAGCAGACCTTGAGTAAAACTAGGTTCAGATTTCCCCATACCCACTGATCTTGGTAAACAGCTGTGTCTGAATCTATGGAATTGATTAAACTAAACCATGCTCCACAGGAGCCGTTATGTGTAAATGGGTGTGGAAAGAATGGCAGGACTCCTTCATAATTCTGATAGGGAGGGAGCCGACCACACACCCAACAATTAGTGGCATTACTAGTCTGATGGGAATGATGTAACATACTAATGAAAGTGTTATTGCGCAGCGCAAGTCTATAAGACAATTCATGCGGAGGTAAGTCACTAAAAGAATGTTCAGCAGTAACATTATAAACATGTCTAGAAATAGGGTAATATATGTGCAACAATATGCTTGCAGTAATTATTAAAAGACTCAAGAAAAACAAGATTATTAATGTCACTATGCAATGGCTACGCAGTAATTTACAATACGCCTGTCGTTTCATCATTTTTCGCGACTGTCCATGATTCAGGTCTAGAGGATACATGTCAGAGACAGATTCAACCGCTTCACCTAGGAGAGGACTTAAACAATCAAACCGTCTGACGTTCTAGGCCTCAATTTAGCTTTATAGAGTTCATTTTCAGTTTTTTCAACCAAAGGAAGTTTTGAATTAGTCTGTGAGGGAGTGCAGGGCACAATGTCTATACCCGAGTATTGTCCATGAAATTTCTTGATATGACTTGAATGAATCCAGCCCTTGCGGCCCTCGATCTTCACGGCTGTCCTTGTGGTTAGCAGAACCAACTTGGGTGTCTTCCACCTGGGCTCCAGCTGAGTCTTTCGGTCGAAATTTCTCACAAATACAATATCACCCGGAACTACGTCATGGGGTTTCACCTCAGTGTTGTCGGGAAAGGCTGCAGCTACCTGTGAACGACAAGATTGTAGTGCAGACATCAAGGAAGCCAAGTAATCTGTCAGCATATTACAGTCAACATCAGTTATTTTGCGTGGAATAGGCGTCCCCCACATATTTGGTGGTCTGCCGAAGATCACCTCATACGGGGATAGCCCTGTTCGAGAGTGTGCTACCATTCTCATGTAAAAGAGTGCAACTGGTAATGCTACTACCCAGTCGACACCTTTCTCTCTGCATATTTTGGACAATCTGATTTTCAGTATCTGGTTATGTCTTTCTACGAGACCTGCTGCCTCGGGGTGTCGGACACAGTGGAATTTCCACTGATATCCTAACAGAAGTGAAACATGTTTCATTAATTCGGATGAGAACGGCTGGCCGTTATCTGAGTAGACAACACGTGGTAAACCGTATCGTGGGAAGAATTCTCGAACCAACTGTTTGGCAGTAGTCGGGGCAGTGTAATCTGAAACCGGGTATGCCTCCGTCCAACGGGACAGAGCGCAGACGACTACGAGAACATATTTGAATCCTCGACATCGTTCCATCTGGATATAATCCATCTGGAGCACTTCAAAAGGGTGATCAGGAGGATGAAATCCACCTTGTTCTACGGGAACGCTTTTTCCTGGGTTAAACTGACAACAGATCATACAGGTACGGACTTTTTGCTTTGCGGCTGCTCGTAAATGTTTATTGAACCAAATGTGTTGAATGCTGTCTAGCATAGCTTTTTCTCCGAGATGTGCTGGACTATGTGTAGTGTTAATTATAACTTGGACCATTGAATCAGGAAGGAACCATACAGACTTTTCCTTCATCATCCATCCTTGGTCCGTTTGGATCCCTCCTAATTCAGTCCATTTCTTTATTTCGTCTTGTGTAGCATGTGTCTGTATGTCAATTACGTCAAGAGTAGGATCTTTAACTGTCATACAATGTGTCGGCATCGGGACTATTGTCTTTGTCATGTCGGGGGTTTGAGTTTGAGCAGTCTGTTTAGCTGTTCTGTCGGCTAGATCATTGCCTTGGGAAATGATATCAGTAACCTTCGTATGAGCCTTACATTTCATAATTGATATTGCAGTGGGCCGATGTATTGCATCTAATAAAGCATGAATGAGGGGTCCGTGCTGAATGTGGGCACCGTGGGAAGTTAAATAACCTCTCTCTCGCCACAGCACGCCGAAGTCATGTACAACTCCGAATGCATAACGTGAATCAGTGTATATGTTGACTTTTTTATTCGTGGCTTGAATACAGGCTTGTGTCAGAGCGATGAGCTCTGCGGCTTGAGCTGACAAAGTATTTATACGATTAGTTTCAATGACTTCAGTATCTGTTGTGACTGCGTAAGCGGCCACTAACTCTCCTGTACTTGTTCTCATACATGAACCATCTACATACAACGTCAGGTCTGGATCTGACAATGGGACATCGGTTAAGTCTTGTCTGGGTTTTGTCGTTATAGTAATAACTTCAATACAGTCATGAGCTAGTGGGTCTGTTCCGGTTACTGGCAAAAGTGTGGCAGGATTCAATGTGTTACAGCGTCTGATTTCTATGTGTGGCTGAAACAATGTAAGTTCATACCCTGTAAGTCGCGCTATAGTCAAGTGTTGTGTTTGCGTTCTATTTACAAGAACCTCTACTGCGTGTGGTACTTGAACTGTCAATGGATGTCCTAACACTATGGCATCGCTTTGTCTGATTGCTAAAGCTGTCGCTGCTACTGATTTCAGGCATGCAGGCAAAGCCTGAGCTACGGGATCTAATGTACTAGAAAAATAAGCACATGGTTTGTGTGCTCCTGCTTGTTCCTGTGTGAGTACTGACAAGGCAGTACCTTCGCGTTCTGTAACAAAGAGTGTAAACTGTTTTCTGTAACATGGCGTTGCTAAAACAGGTGCTTGACATAAAGCTTTCTTTAGGCTTTCAAAAGCTTGTGTATGTTCCTGAGTCCAAGGGAGAACAGTCGATGTGGCTGCCTCCTGTGTTGTCAACTGAATGAGTGGTTTTGCTAGAAATGCATACTGAGGGATCCACTGTCTACAGTATGAAGTGAGGCCTATGAAAGCCCGTACTTCCTTTTGTGTCTTGGGCATTGGCATGTTAGCTATTAACTGAATGCGGTCGGGTGTAAGCTATCTTCCCTCCTTGGACAGCGAGTGTCCAAGATAAACAACTCGCTGGACACAGAATTGCAGCTTAGAAGGGGACACCTTGTGCCCCTTTTCGGCTAGAAATTTTAAAACTGTCAGTGATGCTTTTTCACATTCTGGTTCGCTTCTTGCGGTGATCAGTAAATCATCGACGTATTGGAGCAGAGCAGTGTTAACTGGCATGTGGATACTATCGAGTTCTCGTTTCAGTGCTTGGCTATAGATGCTGGGGCTTTCTGTAAATCCTTGAGGTGCGCGTGAGAATTTAAAGCTACGCCCATTTAAACTAAATCCGAACAAATATTGGCTTTCCGGATCTATTGGGACGCTGAAAAAAGCATTCTTGAGATCAATTACAGTAAAGAATGTTGCTTCGGAATCAATGGCTGTCAGTAATGACGAGATATCTGGGACCACAGGGAATTGTGGCACAATGCATTTGTTTAACTCGCGCAGATCAATAACCAATCGATAGACTGGCGGGGCCTTAGGATCTGTTCGTTTAAGAATCGGAATTATCGGTGAATTACATACATTGGAGTCCATTTCCACGACTACTCCTTGGGCAATGAGCTCGTCAATGATTTGTAGTAAAGCCACTACAGCATCTGGTGGTAACTTGTATTGTCGCATTCGTGGTAGCACCATTCCTGCCTTTAATGTGACTCGATATGGTGTAATATTCATGCGTCCAACATCAGTAGGGCCTTGTGCCCATAGATGTGTAGGTAATGTCTGTAGTCGGGGATCCATGTCTCTAGACACATAGTGACCTTTAAAATCACGTAAAAACAACCTTACTCCTTCCGGAGAACAACATATTATGGCTCCTAGAGCTTTCAACGTTTTTATTCCTAGCAAGTTTTCTGGACATGATTTAGTAAGCAATAAATCTGTAGTTCGGGTCAGAGGTCCTATCGTAAGTGGCAGTGGCTGTGATACTTCATTAACAATAGGTTTTCCTGAAAAACCAAGGGAAATATTCTGTGAGCCTGAGAGGGGTGCCCCTGGAACTTCACTACGTTTTATGGTCGTTCGACTTGCCCCTGTATCGAGTAGAAATTTTCTGTCTTGGCCTAATAATTCACTATGTACATAAGGTCCTTCTTGATCTACTGGGATTTCAATAAGGGGTAAGTCAACTTCCCTCTCTAGGCTAGTTCATGCGTAACGCTGATACTCAGGATATTCATACTGTGCGGTCTGATACATTTGTCGTGTTGTTGTCTGTGTGGCAGCAACAGGCAACGGTGGTGCAGCTGGCACAAACTGTACTGGCTGTTGTGCGGCTGGCATGGCCTGGGCATGCTGCGGGGCTCCTTGTTCATTCTGCTCTTGTCTAAATGGCCGTGATCTTTCTTGTGTTTTACCTATGCTGATATTATGTTTTAAAACTGGACAATCGTGTACGTAATGACCTGGCTTTTTACAATAATTGCATGTCCCTTTTACAGGTCCTGCTGAATCGGAATGTGTCATACCCTTTTTATGTCCTTCAGCTGGAACTGTCTGGGAAACTAGCATTTTCATTTTCGTGTCTTTCATGCGTCTGTGTTCATGTTCTTGTTCCTCTCTAATTCTATTGTGATGGTACTGTAACATTTGTAACATTTGTGATGGAGTGTTACCTTGCCAGGTACTCTCGAATTTTAATACTCTATTCTTTACTGGGGGCAGGGCATTTTCTACTAATTTTGTTACAAACAGATGTGGGTATGATTCGCTACTTGCTTTTATGCCACTATTTATACCAAAACATTTTTCAAATCGGGCATAGTAATCACTAGTGTCTTCATCTTGCTTCTGTTTACAGGCTGAAATTGTACCCCAATCTTCCTTTTTCGTAGTTAATAAACGTGGCAGTACCTGTACTAATAAACCTGGCAGTGCTTTAGTTTTATCCCCAAGTCCTGCTCCTGCAGTTCGGGCCTTTTCTTCTGCTTCTAACACTGACCATTCTATCTTTTGGTCTCCTACCTCCCACTCTTTTTCCTTGAGTTTCTCATAAATACCAGCAGGCATCAATACCTTTAATATTGTCATAATGTCGGGATAGGTATACTCTCCCATGAGTAGCATGTCTTTAATTTCTCGGTGAAAACCCGCTGGATCTTTGTCATGACTGGGTACCACTTTTTTCATTTGTAACAATTCTATTTTTGATATGGGCGTATATACAAATACGCGCTTAAACTCGTTGTCCTCGCCTTTTATTGGGTGTACTTCTCGTAAGGGATTCTGTCTATCCATGTGATACGTGGTTCTTTTCTTGACGGGCAATGAGACACTGTCTGAACATACAAAAAGAATATACTGCTTTCTTGATTCTAGAATTTCTTTAATTAATTTAGTACCTGAACCTCTCCATTTATTCATAAGCAATTCGGTCAATATGTCAGGTAAGGGACCAGGGTCCGAATGCTGACTCCGATATAGTATAATGAGTTGTTGAATCATATAAATCCCAGCTAACCTCTGTTCGTCTGGGGTGAGATTCAAAAATGTGCGTGCTACTGTATCATCACTATATTTTCCGGGACTGTCCACCCAATGGACAGCTGCCCTGGCTAAATCTTGTTCATCCATAGAATCGAGAAAATGATAACCCCTTCGTTCTTGGAGTAGTTTGTCGGCGGTTTGGAACGAATGCTCGTTAGACCTTATATTAATTATAGGTATTTGGAAATTCCTGTTATTATCTGGACATATCGGACGTATCGAGTCAGTAAGACATCTATTACTATTACAAGATCTTCCTCTACCTACATAGGCTATGGTGTCCGACTGTCCGGTGGGCAGTCCTGACCCTTCTTCCTCGCTTTGTTCGAACTCGTCTACCTCTAATCTCTCTTCGTGTAGGCGTTCTATTTCTTTACGGATCTTTCGGCACATGGCTATTATACAATTCTGTTTATCATGTCTCCCTTCTGATATATTCTGGCTCCATCTTGTAAGAATTTTCATTGCTTCCGGGTCTACCCCCGGTCGGTCTTGATTTCTGATCACACAGTTTATGAGGAAACGTAACAGTTCCCCCTGTATCTCTACTTTCTGGTATTCCATAGCTCTGTTAATACATTCTGGATCTCGCCCTGTTTGGGCAAAATGATATATTTTATCTAGATGCTCAGTCATTCCTGGTAACTTTCCTAAATACACTGCGGCTCGTCTGATACGCAATGATGCCAGGGTCATTTCGTCCTCTTTACCGGGCACAGGGTCATATCTGCAATCTATAAGAAGTTCCTTCAGCGTACGGGCACTTATGAGTTTCGGTGTACGTGGATGTGCTGACTCTTGAAAAGTAAGTTTATTTATTCTGGGTGGCGTAGAAAAAATGTTGCTAGCACCTCCCGTAGCCCCATCTGGGGTGTCGGGCGTGAAAGGATTCGTCGAACGTGACACAGCAACTACAGGTGTGGACACAGCTATAGAAGTAGCTGTAGGAGCGGATGCAGAAACAGATGTGCTTGCCGGAACTTGTGACTCGATTTGTTGCTGTAGGGATACGGGCACTGGATCTTGGCGTTGAACCTCCCTGATATGCGGTCTATGTGGGGCGGAATTTGCATACTCGGGAGCTGCGTCATCTAAATATGAGGAAAGAAAAACATCTTCTGCGGTTCTAGGATGCCCCTTAGGATGTACCTTTATTGGGAACAATGAGGGTGGCAAGTCTTTCTGTATTTCTGGAGTAGCCTTAGGTAATCCTTCGGCCAGAAGGGGATACATACCATTCATAAGGGCGTTTCTTTGCCTATCTACTTGTTCTGATTTCACTCGGATCCCTTCCTCAATTAATAGATTCTCTCGAACTTTATTTGAACTTTCTCTATTCTTTTCTTCCTGTCTACGTGCTTTTTCTGTGCGTCTATGAGATTCTTTACGCCATAACTCAACGGCGTCTTTCTGTGACTGTCTGACCTTCCTTTTCCATAACTCTTCCTCAACTTTCATGATGCACTCTGCATCCCAGGTTCCCGCTGTGGGCCACCTCTGACTTTCTGGTAATCCCTTGGTGTAGTCTACCCATAAATCAAGAAATAATATAGCGTCTAAGCCATGTTTGTGATACATAAAGTGCCCTGGAGTGTCCCTAGGAGGAATAGGAACGGCTTCTTCGAGAACCCCTTTTCTCGTAGTGATCTGTCTTAATTTCGAAAAGAGCGGCATATTGAGAACTGACCTTATACTTGATTTTGACCAACTGACCTGATACTTGAATTTGAACAGACTTAATACAATAAACACGATAATGAACAGTCATTCATACCACAATATGCAGGACGTTTTTAAACACATTTAAACATTAAACATTAAACCTTTAACTGAAACAACAATGATGATCGTCTGCATAACTAATCACCAAGCTTAATTCTTGATACTTCGGAATACTTGATATACTGCTAAACAGTACAGATACACTGCTAAAACAGTGCAGACCGGATTTGTGTACCCAAACCCGTCTTGACCGGCACAACCTATGTGCACGTCAGAAATGCCTCCCCAGCAATGGTACTCACCGGGTAGCTTCGGAAACGGAAGGCCTCGGTAACTTGAACTTGAACCGGACTGGACTCGACTCGACTCGTCGGACACTGGACTTGACTTCGAACTGGTGGGTCTCTGTATACCTCGGATCTTGCTCTCTCAGCTAGGCTCTGGTCGGGATACTTCGCACTTCTCACCGCCTCGTCTGGGTGTTGATCGCAGTCTCAGTCGCCCCCGCTTGACCGGAGGGAGATACAGGAAATCCTGCTGGTACGCGTTATTGTCCGTCCAGCTGTGGCAGGGGACCGGGCCTGCAACTCACCGCCGGCGCGTGAGATGAGAAAGTGTCCCTGTTCGGGCGCCATTCATGTGGTAAATAATTTTCCTTTACCAGGACTGAATTTGATACAGAAACATAATAAAATAGCTCAGTAAAATGAGAGGCAGAATCCGTGGTATTAGAGGTTCGGAATGGGCTTTATTCCAATAATCGATTATAATCGGATGCTCCAAGTTCCATCACCACGGGGGTTCAGGAAGTGAAGTACATACATTATTGACATGAAATGACTTTTATAGTACATACATTACAATGAAGCGAATGCAGTAGGCGTAACAATTGATAAGGAAAATGACGAGTTGTCTGCGTAACCGAAAATGGGTGGAACAAGGAGTAAAAAGGAACATAATTGGTTGTGATGTCACCTATAGGTGGATCTATAAGATAATACTTGGCCTAGATGCGCGCGCAGCAGCATGACGTGTAATTGACGTGTAACTAGGGGGTGAAGGGGACTTGACATTTAGCTCTACATGTGGAGACAAGAAGTCTGGGGGGTCAAGTCAACCTAATCCCAAATCATATCTAACATCCTATGTTTAAAGAACTATGTTATCCATAAAAGAAGGACTCTCGGACAGAATCTATTCTATACTGACTGTGCGTGCGTGTACAAGCGTCTAAGTGTCTACACTAAATGCGAGGGGGTAGAAATATTCCATGGTGACAGGACTATGAATTACTTGCATGAGGACAGAGAAGCCGGGCCCTTTGCTTGGTAACTGGAAGAATGTTTACTTAAACTACTAGGCAGGAATGCATCGGCTGAGGGGGAAGCAGATAATTCGAAGGTGAAATACAGTTCTTGGCAGAGAATAGGCTGATGTCAGGCTTCGTGAGCCGCGCAGAGAATGAGACAAAGTTCATGGTCACAGATGCAGGCTCGAACTGGAGCTTTCAGAGGCAGAAAGCAAAAAGAGTTTGATGACAGAATCTGGGCCTACTTGCCTGGACTGTAAAATGGCATAAGTGAACCATATAAAGCCGGTGGCCTTTCGTACTTAGGAATGGACTATCCGGCCTATTCATGGCGGATCTGACAGAGGACATGTTGACGGTGGACGCACATGTATTTGCGTCTTCATAACTGGAACTGGAGGGAACATACATGTACTTGTGACATGCACATAGAACCGTTGGGGTCCAAGATAGGGGACATAACTGACCAGAAAAATCCATATTTCCACATTTCCATCACCTCCGTGACTATGATCCTGTTCGCCTGTGGACTGAACTTCGCCCTCCTCGTCTTCTTGTCCTTGCCCTTCCCTGTCCCTGACGTCCCAGGCTAGTCGTCCGGGGTGCTTGTGAGGTTGCGCTCGTCCTCTGCGCCTGCTCTGGCTGCCTTCATGGTGCTTGGGTGTAGGTAAGTTTGGGTGTGGGTCCTTTTTCTGCTTTTATGGAGATTTTTCACACCTGCCAGGTGTGTGTTGCAGGCCTGGCGCTGCTTATTGCTGATTTCCTCATCGCGCTTTGGCCCATCGCAGGTTTTTTGGTGTTGTAGTTTGTATTTTTATCTCCATCGAGGTGGTTTTATCGCAGACATTGTCTGCGGTTTCGGCAGACTATCGCATGTTACCGCCTTGTTTTCAATCCCACGTTGTCATGAGATTATTTTCCCCGCGGTGGGCTGCGATATTGAAAGTTGTGTTACGCTACTCTTGCGGTAGTTATCACACATTCTTGTGAATATCCCCCCTAGTGTACAAACTTGAACCTGGGTGGTCTGAGTAAGATTCTCTCAGCAAAGATTCAAGACTTTTCATATGCATTTCAGGGCTTTTTAGTTTTTTATATTGCATAAAAGGATTTATTTCTGAAACTAATCTCATTGTTTAATCATAAACACTTTTTTCTAGTCATGAAAGTGTTACTTAAAGTGGCACCTATATTCCACTGAAATGTCTCACACATTCCCAGTGAAAATAACAAAATGTCACACATAGCCAAAATGAAAACTTGGCAGCAATGCTGCCTCTATACCTAAATTGCAGCTGATGCATGGCCTTTCTGGAACTCTCGGGAGGCTCGGAGTGACAGGCTCCAGCTTAGGACTCGCTGAAACCAGCTTTCATGTCTTCAGCCCTCAGGGGGTTCTCCAAATGCCCACCGTGTCCAGCCAGTCACTGGCCATAGCTGCACAGTAGACCCAAGGGCCCTTTAAAATTCAGCCACCTCCAACTGCCCGGACTCCTGGCTATCAAATATCAACTTTCCAGCAACTAAAGGAATTGCAATAAGGTTCTTCAAATACACTTGGTGGTGTGTTGATTGCTGGAATGATGGGTGATGAAAATTGTGCTGACTCATGTGGATCTGTGCTACAAGACAGCAGCAGCCTGTTTTGAGCAGTACTTTATTACCCTGTCCAATATTCCTAACATCAACATTGGGTAGTCTGGCTGTTGAATACATGTGACATACACCAGAAACAGTGGTGAGTATGGGGCTATCAAACATATTGCTTAATTATATTTTTCTCCTCTTTCAGATGGGGGGACAAGGCAACAGGAAAGTAATTCCATCTTTGCATTGCATGGAAACGTCAAGAACCTACCAAGTATATGTGCCGGGCACAATGTAGACACTCAAATAAGATAAGATTTTGCTGGAACAGAATACGAAAACCTCAATGAGTTGGCAATATCATGTGTGCTCTATATGGAAGGTCTACTGGATGCTCTGGCGTAGGGGGGAGAGAGTTTAATCATATCTAAACAGCTCAGCAAATGCTTAGTATTGATAAAAAACTAAATATTCAGAAGAACGCTCTAAGGGGCATATTCTCAAGGACTCATCGCCGATTTAGCAGCATTTTTCTGCCACGAAAGTGGCGGTAGATTTATCGCCCTATTCAAAAGCCTGCGATAACAGCCAACATTGTCAGTTTACCTGCGATAGCTGCTGCTAAAAACATCACCAAGGCTGACAGCGACAACTAACGCTAATCATATGCAGAGTAGGTGTTCTCATGCAAAAACTCATTATCACACCACTTCACGATATTCTCAACGACAAGCCAGATCGGCAATGCGGTCCAAAAACTGTTGATAAGGCACGTTAGCAGGTGGGACCTAAGACCTGCTTTTTTCTGGTCTTTAGAAGGACGAAAACCTGCAGTATAAAGGGAGCCCAGCCCAAAGCCACATCTGAAGACCAACAGATGCCTTGGAGTTACTAATCATGCAGCTTGCAGACCCAAGAGGGCCACAACACCCACAGCCACCACCCCCAGGACACCCCCCACCCCCAGGACCACCCCCCCGGACTACCAACGAGGCAGTGCAGAACAAGACAGCGGACCTTCCGAAAACGCACCAGCCTCAGAGACTTAACGCCAGAGGATGTCATTGCCCACTACAGTCTCAAAAGAACAACCATCCTCCGCATCCTGACCCACATTGCCCACAGACTGACGGTACCAACACAGCGTACACCCACCATCCCTCCGCAGAAAAAGCTGCTGGCTGTGCTGCACTTGTTGGCCTCTGGTACCTTCCAACCAACAACTGCCAGAGTTGGAGGAGTCTCACGGCCAGCCCTATCAAAGTTCCTCACTTCTGTCTTGGATACCATCATCAGCTTGTTACCCCAGCACCTTCACTTCCCCCACACTGCACAGGAACAGCTGGAGACCAAGCAAGGCTTCTACACCATAGCTGGCTTCCCGCACGTGTTGGAGGCAATTGACTGCACACATGTCCTACTTGTGCGCCCTGCCGACACTGCACACAATTACCGCAACAGAAGGCACACGCATTCCATGAATGTGCAGGCAATAGTGGACCACCGGGGACTGTTCACCAATGTCGTCGCCAACTTCCCAGGCAGTGTGCATGATTCCTACATCTTCTGACAGTCCATCATCAACCAGCGCTTTCAGGATGGCACCTATGGAAATGCACTGCTCGTTGGTAAGTATCAACGAAACACACCACACACCTCAACTCCACAATCATACAACTCACAACTGTGGGAATGCACATGTAACAAAATCACATACAAGATGCCAACCAACATGCCCACCTAACAGACACGACAACACAAGTAACTCTGGTAACAGGGGACAGACATGTAGATAAACCATCCACAAAGGCATAGCCCCTCTTCCACACAATTGCAGAATGTTGGGAGAGGTGGGAACCAAGAATGTGCGAAGGAGGCAAGTGACCCATGAATAAGAATGTACACAATGCCAAGTGTGGCGGTGATGTGCTGGACAGTCCTGAGTTTGCAGAGCACAGACATGTCCATGTGGACATATTATGCTGGTGTTTGTAGTGTTGAGGACAGTGTGCGCAACCATGTTACCTCAGGAAGTAGGGAAGACCGTGGACATGTAGCTATGTCGCCCTCCCGTAAGCGTAGTGGGCTGGGCCGGCGTATGCCAGTCCTGCGTAGGAGTGTGAATAATTAGTCCCGGGGCTCTGGGCGTGGTTCACTCCCGGGATGGCCACAAAAGTAACTACTGTGTGTGTCTCTGTGTCCGCTCTATCCTGACCATAGGCCTAAACACGTGGCCGACCACCTTCAACAGCCAAATTAACACCGGTGACAAGGTGGCTACATCTCGCATCGCCCGCAGGGGCGTGTCTGCCAGGGCGGCGCCCCTCACCCTGCCACGAGGCTGCTGCCATGACTGGTGGTGCCTGCGTGATCCTGTGTGCCTGCTGCACCCCAGCCTGCTGGTCCCCAGACCCATCCAGCACCCAGCGGTGATTGCCCACCCCTGCGCACCCAGGCCTCACTGCTCACCTGCCGCCACTGGCGTGTCTCCAAGAGGGCCCACCATGTGCCAATGCAATCACATGTGGGTGGTGTTGTTTTGTCTGCAGCACTGTGTGGCACTGACACATCAGCGGCCGGAGGTGGAATGTCTGCTTCACTGTGTGACAGGGACACATCAGGGGCCGGAGGTGGATTTTTTGCCGCACTGTGACGCACTGACACATCAGGGGGTGGTGATGTGGATGGAGTAGTAGCAGCAGCATTCATCTGCGCCAGGCCTTGTGGCAGCAATGCCATGATGTGGATCTGCAGGGCATGGAAGATCCCAGCTACATCTCGCTGGTGTGCAGCCGTGGCAGCCATTCTTTCCGCCTGCATCTGCTCCAAGTTCTCCGCATGTGTCCCAACTCCCGGCTGACATTGCAGGAGCCACACCGACTAGACAGTTGTTCTTGTCTCAGAGTCATGACTCCAGCGATGTCAGCCATGTACATTGTATTGAAGATGCCTATTTGATGTGGGACAGTGGACATTTGTATACCATCAGGGATGTGGGATTGTACTTGTACATTATCATCTCATAGTTTCCTGCTATGCCAAATGTGATTGGCCAATTTCTACACACAAGCGGAAGCAGTTGTGTCCTCTGTTCTGTTGTGAAAGTGTTGTAGTTTGTACCACATTGTTGTCAATGTTGATGTGCTCTGATTCTTATGTGTGTGTGCTGCATTGTGGGAGAGTCGCCCCTGCAGCTCTGATTTTGTTGCCCGTTATCCCTTTCAGGCGGTGTGCCTTTCACTGCTGTGCTTATATAGTGCTGAGATGTTGCACACTTGGGTAAATTGGGCTCTTGGTGGTAGTTGGGACTCTTGGGCATGGTTTGTCCGCAGATGTCTTGTTGACATCAGGGGTTGTTTGTGCACGTGGATCTTTTAGAGTGTGAGCTGCTCCTTTACGGATGGGGGCCACCTCAGTGTCTTGGCGTGCACCATGTCATGATAATTGGACTGCAGCCATGCTAATCGTCATGCAGTGTCACTTGCATTGTCAGTGTGGCTCACGGGCCCGCAGCTTTGCTTGGTTCAGCACATGTGCATGGGTTTTTTGTGACATTAGTGATGTGTGGGGAGGGCCCCCTCTGGGCACACTGTTGACGGGGGCCTACTTGCTGTTTCTATGTTTGCTGCAGTATGCATTCACCTTGGCCAAGAAGGACTGCTATATTGCTTTTTTTAGTTGCCAATGACACTGTGGAGGTGATGAACAGTTGTTGATGGTGTTCTATCACCTCCGTTATCAGGATCTTGTTTTCCTGCGGACTGAATTGCGGGTTCCTCTTCTTCTTCTCCTTGCCCTTCTCCTTCCCCGAGGTCCCTGGCTGGTCCTCCGGGGGGTTGTGAGGTTCTGGTTGGCCTCTATAGTTGCTCCAGCTTCCTACGTGGTGCTTCTCAGTTGTTTTTTTTGCAGCTTTTATGGTGATTTGTCCCGCCTGACTTGGGAATAGCAAGCCTGGTGCTGATTATTGCTGATATTTTTATCGCTGTTGGGCCCATCGCAACTTTTTTCACGTTCGGCTTTCCTTTTTTATTGGCGTCCCAGTAAATTTAACGCAGACAATTGATGCGTTATCGGGGAACTATCGCCTATTGCCGGCGTGTTGAGAATACGCCGTTAACACGGCGTTAGTTTCCTGCAATAGACGGCATTATGTAAAATTGGTTTAACCTAGGTTGGCGATAATTATCGCCCGTTCTTGAGAATATCCCCCCTAAGAGTGGCACAAGGTACAAACTCTGGTGCCTTGTAGGAGTTGAAGAACACATAACACAATAAAATAAACTTGTATATGCATTCTGTCACTTACCGCAGGCCACAGAGACCAGTTCGGCAGTAGGTGTTTGGAAGCGTCCCAGTCTATGTAAGTGCAGCTGGATGGAGATTCTGCAACAGGGCTCGACAGTTTTGCCCCAGAGTACATGCCGGGCCTCCCTTCAGAAGGTCCATCTCCTAATAGTGCTTTCTGCATTTCACCCTCAATAGACACCAGGGTATTACAGTACACAATGGCGCTCAAGCTGTTAAATGGTACAATGTGGTCGCTAAGGACACCAAAGGTTTCTCTTCTCTAATAGAAACTTGACATTATCCTATGCAGATCCCTTTTACTTCAAAGATTTAAACAGGGACCACCTTAAAATAATTAAGTTCAGAACGTGCAGTATGTAAAAAAACTCACACATGTATGGTTTAAAGGGTTGATCCAGTGAATGATCTCACAATATATCTCAAAACCCCGGCTGACATTAACAAAAAAAGTGAAATTCCAGAATGCCTATTGTTGCTGATTGTTAGAGATGCTGCACCGTTTTTTTCTTTACACAACCTGGCCTTTAAAAGACAATAATGTTGCAAATGGTTGTGAATACCAGACAGCTCTAAAAACGTTCCATGATTTTTGCTTGAACACCTCTACTGAAACAAGCCATTGCAGCCCCAATAACAGAGTTAGTGCTTTGAAAATCTGACATCCTTTCAGAATGTATGTGTAATTAAGTTCTATCTATAGGTGTAAATGCCCATAGAATCTTGTTTAAAGAATAAGGATTTTTGACATTAGAACTGCAGAAACATTTTTGTTAATTTGACTTCAATTTAGGAGATGTGGTTCAGTGCCTATGTTACTGTTGGACCACTGAGAGTTGTTTTACAAATGGAATATATCCTGAATTACGGTTGTTAACAGGATCAATGACAGAATATCAGAAACAAATAAAACATGTGGAAAGAATATTGTGGCAAAAATAACTAGTGCCAAAATGTCAAGAAGGTAAATGCAATTAGGTACGTATAGATTTACTATTCTTAACTCCAAATCAATGTACCTTGAAGATATATATTGTCAAGGTACATATAAATGAAGTTATATATTGTAAATCTTTGCTTAATTATAGAAATTAACTCCACAAAATTTTTAGCCTCGATATTCTTAACAAGGTATTTTGTCCACATAATATTTTATTCCTGATTTTTTGTCCAAACACCAAATTCTTCAAGGTGTGCACCTTCACTACCTATCGTTTTCTTGGATGTTGTAGTTTTACTATAACCAATGTGATGATTTATTGATTCACAGTTATTGTTCTGACAGGAGCCAAATTTAATCATTCGCTTTGAAAAGTAGATGTGCACCTAAATGAATGATGAGCCGGAATACCCGCCCTGGATTCAGAAAAGTTAAATAGAATTAATGCTCAACCGTTTTTTATGGAGAAAACTCTTCAGCCATAAATAACTTCAGAATAAACTTGACAATCACAAGAGTTATCCCTGTGCTCACAAAAACCAAGTTACAGTTTTTCAACAACTAAGAAATGAAATACATTTCAGGAATTGCAATATTCATTTGTGAAACATCCAGTACATTGCATTCTTTACCATGCAATATCTTTACGACTAAGGGGTCTATTATAATAGCGGGCGGATCGCTACCGCCCATTACCTGCCAACTGCCACCCGCCTTCCATTTTCCCCCCCCAAATTATGATGGCAAGGGGGACCCCGGCGGACGGAAAGACCGTCCGCCGGTTTTTCGCCCGCCGACGAGTAGACCAGGCGGAAACAGGGCTGGATATGGTGGCGGTGTCTGCAAGACATCGCCATCCATATTACAATACAGGCGGAGAAGTGCCTTTCCATGGTGGCGTTGCCGCCATGGAAAGGCTTGCAGTTCCTGAATGTGGGGGCCTGTTGCGGGCCCCCAGGGTGTCGGGGGGTGCACATGGGGGGTACATTTGCATGCACAATGTGGCAGGCACCGTGCGGTGCCTGCCACGTTGTGCATGCAAATGCACAAGGTGCATCCACAGCATTGTGGAGGACGGTGCTGTGGGCACTGCCTGCCACAATGTTGTGGATGGGGGATGCCACCGCCACCGTGGCAGTGGCATCCTAATTGCCGGTGTAGGACCGCCGCACCACTGGCAGCCGGGCTGTCCGCCTGCCACTACTCATGTCACTATCATGCATAACTCTTTATCACACATGTCACAACTAAGCATGCCACTGTCACACGTTATAGGTTTTTACACATACCACGCATGCCTGCACCACGCATATTTAAGTAAGTAAATTGGTAAATTTGGAGGCAAGTATGTATATCTAGGCAAAGTAATTTATACTATTTTAATATGCATTTTCTAAATTAGTTTTAATTGTAAGGTGTAGTTATAATTCATTTTAATTATACAAAAAATAATATATTAATATATATAATATTATAAACAAATGCTTTAACACACGCCTTTAGGCACAGGATCCAAGGGAAAATTGTTTTTATTTAAGGTGGGAAGTGTATTAATACTCTGGCATTCATTTTAGTATCTGAGATTAACATTTTAAATATATGTTTGTTAATTGTTTATTTAAAATACCTGAGAATTAATATTAAAAGATTTAAATGTATGCTATGACTATATATGTGTATTTGTAAAGCACATGTTCACCCAAAGGTTACCTTTGCACTGAATAGCAGATGTTTATTGCTACCCAACTCAATGGTACTCATTTTATCGACCTCAGAAAGATGAACGGCTGAGTGGACCCACTGGGAATGGAACCTGTGACCATGAGGTTGAACATATGCCCCTAGAGTGGACACACTAGCCCACTAAGCCAACAGAGATTAAGGTTTTGTTTGTTTTGTTTTTTTCCTTTAATTATTTAAAATACTTTAATTACTGTAACACCCACATTTAGGCACAGGATGCAAGGGATATGGAGTATTGGGTGAGTAAGTGAATTACTACTCAGGTATTAATTTTAATACCTGAGAATTAATATTCAAATGTATATTTAATGTTAGAATAAATTTTTATAAATATTATAAGTACTGTAATACACACTTTTATGGATGGGATGCAAAGGATATCTGTGTATAGGGTGGGGAAGAGTATTAATACACAGGTATTAATTTTAATACCGGAATACCAAATAACAAAAACAATTAAAATATTTTGAAATGTGGAACATGGTGTTACTGATCTGTAAAATTCCAAAAATATTCTTAAAACAAAGGAAAAAATAAACATTATAATACATAAATGCATTTTAATACATAAAAATACATAATACATAAAGGGAGGCAAGATGGCAGCCGCAAGTCGGCCGATGGGCCGAGCACTCCCAGGAATTCTCCCCCCCCTGAGCTATGCCATGAATCTGCCGCCCGATTTCTTGGGAAAGACCCACATAACTTACCAGAGGTTTTCCTGGGCAATGCTCCTTCTGACGGCTCCCTCTTGGGTCACAGCACGACGAGTCTCAGGTTTCAGCTGGTGTCTCTCTCTGCTTCAGCTCACGGCGCGAGGCGGTTACGGCAGTGAGGGCGGTGAGGGCGGAGCAGGCAAGCCCGGCAGATTCAGAGGCTCTGCCACAATGCCCCCGAAGGCGGCTCGAGGTAGAGCACGCACACCCACTAAAACAGCATCTACGGGGAGAGCTGGCCAGCAGCAACAAATCATAAAGAATGGCTGTATAGGGATGAATGAGAAAGGACGTGAAAAAAGGATGGACAATGGTAATGGCGGTAAGCACAGTATACCTGCTCTGTTTTTACTGAATAAGGGAAAAAACAGCTTAACTCTGGTAGTACCGAGGGGTGAACAGGGAAATTAGGCAAGGGGATGAGCGCTATGCCAAAATGCCTTGCAAGAGGAGGACTGTGGTGATGACCCTAATGATCAACAATGTAAAGATCTGCTAGATAATTCAATAATCGCCACCCCATGCAATTCAAATACATTCATCCAGTAAAGACTCAGGAGTGTCACTTGCTAGTGAAACCCCCGTACTGCAGACAAAAGGAACGGTTTTGCTCAACATGGGTAAGAGGAATGTGGTCTGCAAAGACGGCATACAGATTTGGATGAAGTAGGTGGAGAACTGGATGGGGGTGACAGCGATAACACCCTGCAAGCCCCAATGAAAGAAGTTGATTCTGGCGACTATTTCTTTTCCCTCTCGGACCCCTCGGACTCTTCAGGAAATGAGGATGACTTTGAGCTCTAGATGGGATCTATGAGGGTATCATTGAGCAGTGAATCAAGCAATATTAGAACTACTCCTCGGACAGTCTGAAAAGCCACAGGCCATATAGATATACCAACCCAGATGGAAAGGATGGAGGGTAGGACGCTCTGGTATGGGGCTATTCTTTTTCAACCGGGACAGGGGGTAAGGAAGGTGTCACAGTTAAGGAATTGACTGGGGCAGAGACAGGTAAACCTGAAGAGATATCCCTTAATCTGATCTACGAGACTATCATGGCCCATAGAGAAGAAACCCATGAGGAGAGCCAAAGAACTCAAGGAGCATGTCATAAAATTCAACACTCAATAAGACGGATTACAAAAGTCTGCTCCGAGTTTGCAGAGAGACTTACGGAAGCAAAAACTCGGATTTCAAAACTTGAAGACGAATTGGCAGCTCAAAAGACGATGATGGAATCTGTGCAGACGTCAAAGGATGATACATTATGGAAGCTTTCAGACCTTAAAAATCGCCTTTGGCGCAACAATTTAAGATTTTTGGGTGTAGTAGAAGGCGTGGATGGCCAAGATATAAGAAAATTTGTGGTAGATATGTTCTCAGAAGCCTTCCCGGAGTTATCACAGTGGGACTGGAATCAAGAAATACAGAGAGCCCATAGATTCCCATTCACACAACGAGCAAGACCTGGGCAGGATACGAATAGGCCTACAGCGATCTTGATATCGGTCAATAACTTCCTAGCCCGGCAAGCAGTGTATGAGCTGGCGCGGCCCGATAAAAAAAGAAAGGGGAAAGGATCAGAATTTTTTGTAAGACCGGACTTCTGCCACCAGACGGTAGAGAAACGCTGGCAACTTATCAATCCGTTCGAGAGCAAGGGGGCTCAAGTTTCTTTTTACTGAACCCGGCTACACTGAAAATTACGTATAAAGAACAGACCCGGTTCTTCACATCGGAAGTTAAAGCAAAGGAACACTTGCAATCTATTGTCTAAGTTTATTAGGGGTAGTGATGGGCACATAAGGCAGTTCTACTTTTTTTAGATGTGATACACTGTGATATACTATTATGAATTGTCTTCTCTTCCCCTCCCCCCTTTTTTTTTTTTGCAGGGGTACATATTTGTATGGAATTTATGAATATTTTGGAGATCTAAAAGCTTGTGGCTTAGGCTGGTTGTATAAAGATAATATTATGTAAGACCATCAGAGAAATGTCTTTTTTTATATATATATGCTCAGGCTGATTGTATGGAATCAATACTGAATTAGGTTATCAGGTATTTTATTAGCATGTCAGATATATAGGGGGGGCCATGGGAGAGGTTAGCTATCCATCACCGGGACCATGGGTCCTAAAGCCTCAATACAGGAGGGGTTGTGGGTTGGGTGGAGTTAGTTTGCTGACTGCACTACGGGTGGAGGAGGGGGAAGAGGCGGTGGGACAGGTTAAGGGTGAGCGGTGGGGGTTAAAATAAAACATGAAATCCATAGTAAATTGAAGATGAGGATGAGGATATGGATATCAGGAGATAAGGTCCTAAAATGGAGAGGTGCAGCAGCTTTTGATGGGGGATAAAAGGGTCCAGGGTAGCTTACGTTTATGTTTGTTTAATGTTTGTGGGTAAAATAATAATGCAAAACGGCAAAGGGTCGCTGCTGAGCTGCGGGTGATGCAACCTGACTTGGTAGGTCTCCAAGAGACTCACATTTCATGGGACAAACAGAGGGTTCTCAGTGAGCTGAGGTATACACTACTAGCATGCACATGACAGTCCACCACAAACCGCGGAGCAGCCATTTTAGCAAAGAATGAGATTCAGAGCACTGGTAGAATAGCGCTTGACAACCAAGGCTGCTGAGTGGTTATTGAATGTGCTAAGGGGGAATTTGTATTTACTATATGCTCTGTATATGGGTCTAACTTTGACAAAGACACAGTGTTAGAGGGTCTTAATCTGGGATTAGCATCATGGCCTACCCGGCTGATCTTGTGTGGTGATTTCAACATTCACTTGGATAGTCAAGGTCTTCAAAATGGGTGGAATTACTATACAGGCAGGAAACCTAGAGTTTTCAAGGCACTACAGCACTTGGTAGAAGATCATGGCCTGAAAGATGCATGGTCTATGTTGCAGATATCAGAACCAGGCTTTACGTTTTATTCTTATCCCCACCACAAATTGGTTATGCTAGATTACGTCCTTGTGCCATCAAAACTATTAACGGGTGCCAGAATACAAGTCTACCCTAGAATCATATCAGATCATGGCCCATTAGTGATAGACATCCTGACTAGATGTAATAGTAATTTTTCCTCACACAGATCCTTTTCGTTCGATCATAAGCTTTTAAAAGAGTCTAATTTTATAAACCACATGAATGAATGGATTCGGCAATTTCTTGAAATCAACTGTAAATCGACCTCACAACCATATGTCTGGGATGCCCTAAAAGCAGGGTTTAGGGGAGAGACTCTGAGCTATGGGCTTCACTAACAGAAACAACTCAGAGCTGAGGTTCAAGATCTTTATTGGAGGCTTAGGTTGGCAGAGGTAAAACTGATGCGGAAGATAGCGAATGGAGGAGATACTGCCCTTTTACAATCAGAAGTAGCCCGATGCACAGCCAGAATTAACCTTCATTGGAGCAAAGTAATTGCTCTTAAATTTAACTTGTTTAAGAGAGAAAGATACGAATTCGGCGAAGCTACAGGGCGATGTTTGGCACAAAGGCTTAAGTCTAAAGAGGCTTCACAGAGAATCCCAAAAATTGAGGATAGACAGGGTAAGTTAGTGAAAACCCCACAGGAAATATTGGAAGTATTTCACTTTTTTTTTAAAACACTATGTACAGAAGACAATCAGGGGTAAGAGGATATTGAGACATTCTTCAAGGACATATAGGGGCCGATTCCAATCCTGTAAAAAGGCCCTACGAATAGTCGTACGGAGCGTTTTCTCCGTATGACTCGTACCAGGTAAACTCATTTCACAACCTAGGAAGTACGATTCGTACAGAAAGCCTTTTTCTGTATGAATCGTACAAAAGACCGTACAGCCAAAAATCACCCATGATTCCGATCCGGAAATGCTTGTACGCGACGTCCCTACGTATTTCACCAGCGTTTTCCGGCCCAGCTAGTACGATTCGTACCAACGTCACGCTGTACGGCTCTTTGTTTACGGGAGCCAAACACAGCCGGAAAAGCAGAGTCCGATGCAAACGGCAACGCCACGGAGCCCCGGTACGCGACGTACAGCCATGAACCCCATCGTACGTGTCATCCCGGTCCTCTTGGCCTATGACCTGGTGCACCACACCTGACGCACATGCCGCAGAAGGTGAGAACAACATGCGTGGGTACGGTGCATACCACACGTACCCCTACGGCGCCATGACAACAGTGGTACGGACCGTACCCATGCATGAATGCGTGGGTACGGTGCGTACCATACGTACCCCTACGACACCATGCCAACAGTGGTACGGACCGTACCCACACATGAATACGTGGGTACGGTGCGTACCCCTATGGCCCCATGAGTCCTCAGGTACGGACCGTACCCACACATGAATGCATGGGTACGGTGCGTACTCCTACGGCCCCATGAGTACTCAGGTATGGACCGTACCCACGCATGAATGCGTGGGCACGGTGCGTACCCCTACGGCCCCATAATTAATCAGGTACGGACCGTACCCACGCATGAATACGTGGGTACGGTGCGTACCCCTACGGCCCCATGAGTCCTCAGGTACGAACCTTACCCACGCATGAATGCGTGGGTACGGTGCATACCCCTACGGCCCCATGAGCACTCACGTACGAACCGTACCCACGCATGAATACGTGTGTACGGTGTGTACCCCCAGCGTGTATGTACGCACCATACCCCCATAGCGAATGTACGGTGCGTACCCGCAACATCGCGTACCCGCAACATCCACCGTACATACACGATGTTGGGGGTACACACTGTACATTCGCTATGGGGGTATGGTGCGTACATATGCACTGGGGGTATGCACCGTATATACGCGCGGGGGGTACGCACCGTACATTTGCACTGGGGGGTATGTTGCGTACCTACGGGGGGTACGGTGCGTACCTATGCACTGGGGGTACGGTGCGTACCTGGGGGGGTACGGTGCGTAACTACGTGCTGGGGGTACACACCGTACATTCGTGCTGGGGGTACAGCGCGTACCTATGCGCTGGGGGTATGCACCGTACATTCGCACTGGGGGTACGATGCGTACCTACGCGCTGGGGGTACGCACCGTACATTCGCACAGGGGGTACGGTTCGTACCTACCCGCTGGGGGTACGGTGCATACCTATGCGCTGGGGGTATGCACCATACATTCGCGCTGGGGGTATGGTGCGTACATACTTCGCTTCATAGCGGCCAAAGTCCTTCCCCATGTACGGGACGTTTTCCGTACAAATAGTAATTTGTAACGCCGGTCCGTATCGTACTAGTACTGTCGGACTTCATTTTTACGATTTGTACGGAGAAGTGTCCGGGTCCGTCTCGTACTAATTTTCCCACTACGATTCGTACGGATCGGGCCGATCCGTATGTACTTTTTCCCGTACGGATCGTACTTCACGGGTCGGACGTGACTTGTACGATTCGTACGGAAAAAAATACGGATACGAGTCGTACGGGAAAAAAAAATACAGGATCGGAATCGACCCCATAGTGTGTAAAACTGGGGCAAGTAGAGGCATATATTTTGGATGAGCCGATTACCATGGAAGAATTAGAAGAGGTAATAAATAATCTGAACAGTGGCAAAGCGGCGGGTCCAGACAGGCTGCCGCTGGAAGTCTATAGAACATTCTTCCAGGAGCTAAAATTTGAACTACTGACTACCCTACAACAAGCACAGGTGGGGACAGTTGTAAGCAAATATTATTGTTTTAAAAAAAAGGATAAATTGGCAGAGCTCCCAGGGTCGTATCGACCAATTTCCTTAGTGAACGCCGACGGGAAGATATACACAAAAATTTTAGCCACTCGCATAGCGAATGTTATCACCCCACTTGTATCATTGAAACAACTTGGGTTTATACCCAATAGGGGTACTGTAAATCACATTATTAGGGTAGTAGCATTGCTGGACAAAGCTAAGGTACAGGGCACTACCTTAGGTTTAGTTTTATTAGACGCCGAGAAGGCATTCAACCGTGTGTCATGGAGCTTTCTCTGAGGGATATTACGATCCATGGAGTTTGGTCCTGGTTTTATTCAAGCAATTCAAGCTGTTTATAAGCTCGAATCTGCATTACTGGGTTAGAATTACCACTAGCTGTTTATAAGCTCTCCTCTCTTATTTGCATTATGTATAAACCCATGTTTGACCATGTTAGAAGGTAGCCCGAGAATTAAATCTGTTGAATAGGGATTGGAACAACTTCAAGTGTTAGCATATGCAGACAATGTGGTGGTTGTAACAACGGACCCGGATATAGCAATTTCGGAGATAGAGCGAATGGCACATAAGTTCGGAGCTGTCTCTGGGTATAAGCTTAACGCATCCAAGACACAAATATTATGCACTAACCAGACCTGTGTTCAAGACCCTTGAGTGACCGATGAAGTTAGTTATCTGGGGATTAAAATTAGGGCCTGCTAAGATGAATTGGTAAAAATCAACTGGAATTCTATTCTCACAAGTGTAAAGAGGCAACTAGATATAATGGAATCCTTGCACCTTACAATGGTGGGGAGATGTAATGTCTTAAAAATAGTAAATTTACATAAAGTTTTATATTTCTTTAGGTCCGTTCCATTAGAACTATCTAGGGGACAGCTACAGCAACTACAATCATGCTGTACGAGATTTTTATAGGCCCAAGGGAAATCACGAAGAGCAATGCACTTTATGTCACTGCCTCAAGAGAAAGGGGGGTGGGCTGTACCTAATTTTACATTTTATTATTATTGCATGTATCTTGCAGAACATCAGGATAATGCTTACTAGAGAAGATATTGCTAGCCCCACAGAATACCCCTCCATATATCAGATGCTATTGGGGGCAGAAGTTAGGAATTGTCTGTTTGGAAACTGGAGTATAACTATTACAAGAGAATGCGTTTTAAGGTAGTAGGAGCTGCCTATAAGGTATGGAGAGCAGTACGGAAGAAATTACAAATCGAGGGGGTTTGCTTTTACACTCCAATAAATATACCCATTTTACTACCTGGGGTTTTCACTGATAGAGTTGCCCAGAAATGGAAAGATAAGGGAGTTACATGTATAGGCAAACTGTCTAAGGACGGAGGTCTGCTCTACTTTCAGATATTAGCTGATAAATATAAACTCCACCAAACTGATTTTTTTTAATTCCTTCAGATGAGGGACTTCTTGATGAAGAAACAAAGGACAATAGAGCCGTACTTATTAGTCAAGGCTATTAGGAGGAAGCAACGGATTGGTGGGATTTACAGCTACTTATTAGATACGCCGAGAGAAGATCTGGAGGCCCAAAATATAAGAGGAGAAATAGATTTGGAGATCAAGACATACACATAGAACAATCAATTGATGTGGCAGGCATACTTTTAATATCAGCCAATCTAAGAACACAACATTTGAAAACTGTATTCAATCTATATCATACCCCTGCGAAGATGATGAAATGAGGGGGCTAAATGATGGGAAATGTTTGAGATGTGGGGCAGATGTGGCTGTTATTATACATATTTTTTATACGTGTAGGAAGTTGACTCCATTTTTGGACCATATAGAGAAGTTCCTCTCGGAAATTACGGGAGTTAAAATTAATATTACACCGTCCATTATGTTAATGGCCATAGGGGAAGATCTAATTGAGGGGTGTTCAGCTTTTGAATTCAGATGTTTAATTTCTATAGCAGTGGCGGTAGTCCGTCTATCTATAGCCTCTTTATAGCAGCAAATCGAGGTCCCAACTTTTGAAATCTTGAGAGCTAGATTCTTTGTT
Organism: Triturus cristatus; assembly: GCF_964204655.1. Lineage (NCBI taxonomy): Eukaryota > Metazoa > Chordata > Amphibia > Caudata > Salamandridae > Triturus > Triturus cristatus. The sequence goes on along the minus strand of NC_140582.1, from coordinate 296,117,265 downwards.
ATTTTTAATCTGGAACATAGTTTATACGCTCTCAAGGAGACACGGAAATGGAAACTAGGTTTGTCAATTTGGGGCCCAGTGATTAACCATATGAAGGCATAATATGAAATCAATTATGCATTATCGCCCTGGATTGGTTCTTTCAAACGCTTTTGTAGCTTTTTATATTTAAGAAATTTATGTTAAGAAATTTATGTTAATTTCTGCGGAAATAATATGGATATTTATATGATACTTACCTCATTTGCTATATGAAATTGTTTGTATCTAAAATTCTGGATTGCAATAAAAAAATACATTAAAAAAACAATTATAATAATTATAATGCAAGAGACATATTAAATAGTTTAACAATATGAAAAAAACTTATTAAATAGCAAAAATATTAACCTATTTTACAAAAATATAAAATATCCTATTAATATTGAAAAACATACTTTGTTTTACAATATTAATGTACTTTTCCATTAATTTCAATGTTGAAAAGTTTCCTTTTTTCCTTTCTACTTTCAGGCTTGACGTTCACGATTGTGCATCTGTTTGTACAGTTAGTGGAGTGTTGCAGTCAAGATTGGAAGCAAGGAAAAGCTGCGCTGAGGTAAGAACAATTTCCTTAATTTTTTTTAACATATAGGTGGCAAACTTTAATGTAAGGAGAGAAGGGGAGGTAGTTAGATGTTAGACAGTATTAAATGTATGTTTTTGCTATTTTTGCCACTTTTACTTTCCCATGCAGGTTGCATTGATATGCCCATGTCAGGACAGTAGTTTTTTCCAAAGTACACTTAAATGATTAAGGGCCATATGTAGGAAGCCTAATACCGGTTGGTAACGGCCGATTTTCGGTAAATATCCCGTTACCGACTGGTATTTAGGCTTTTGCTATGTAGGGGGCACATTTCAGGATTCGGTAATTTACCGAATCGGTAATTTTACCGATTCGGTAAATACCGAATCCTGAAATGAGATGTAGGTGACACTCAAATGAGTGATGTGTAGAGAAAATAATTCGGTATTTAGCACCAAACATATGTTGGTGCTAAATACCGAATACATTGCAAAAAGCAATATTTTGCTGGACTAACAGTGCCATGTGGCAGACATACATGCCCTTAGGGCATGTATGTGTGCCACATGTGCACACATGCAGGAATCAGGGGTGCAACAGGGTGTCACTGTGACACCCTGCCACCCTTGATTGTGCTCCCCCCATTACCGAATCGGTATTTACCGATTCGGTAATGGTAACTGGCTTCCCATTGGTTCCTATGGGCCTCCTGGCCCATAGGAATCAATGGGAAGCCAGTTACCATTACCGAATCGGTAAATACCGATTCTAAATTACCGACCCATTCCGAATCGGTAAATATTACCGATAGATTACCTACATATCATTTACAGCTTCATAAATACCGAATCGGTAAAATTCGGTATTTATGAAGCGGTAAATGTTAGGCTACCTACATATGGCCCTAAGACTTTTTCAAACCTATTTGAAAAAAGCAAATTTGTTTACTTTTGGCGTTATGTTTTTTCGCTTGCACTTTGGTGATTTTTCCGGACAGAGACCCCGTCATTGCTGGAGAAACTCAGGGTTTGTGGATGGATTACAACTAGATTTTTGTTCGGGAATCTTACTTTGGAGAATTAATTTCTTTTTTGTGAATTTTTTAAAACATTATTTTTCTTCTAAATTTTGACTTTTGGGTTTGCTGTTTTTAGACGTGAATTACTTATTACTGCATTTTTTTCATGGGATATCATTTTGGAGAATGGATTTTATATTTTACTCATTAGTGATGGAGTTTTTTTCAGAAAGGGATTTTACGTTTTTTTTTTCCCTTTAGATGTTGGTTTCCCTGTTTGGATTAATGGAGTACTGAATACTCTTGGTGACAGGAGATTTGAAAAACTCACCAAAATTCAAAGAAAGAAGACATTTACAGGTAGTGTTAGAATCCGGGGTCTCTGGTTGGCGCAGGTATGCACTTGCGACAAGCAGGGACCCTTTCCTCTAAGTCAGGGCAAAGGATTACTCTTAGAAAATAACCCCTGCTCACCCTCTAGGTAACGTGGCGCAAGCAGTCAGGCTAGATTCCAGAGGGCATTAGGTTAAGCATTCAAGGCGTCCCACAATAACCACCAACCCACCACACAGAGACACAAGGCTGTATTTTGTAAAAATAAACTTCTTTATATAAAGTTCTTTAAGCAGGCTTTAACAATACAGTTCTTCGCTTTCAAATGAGGTTCCAGTTACTTGCAATTATCTTTAGGGAGTCCACAGTTCTTAAAATGGTCACTTTTGGTGCAATCTGCACCTTCTGGGGGCCTGTGCGCCTCGTAGGGCCTTCTGTACGCTTCGTACCAGCTTTTGGACGCTTCCCGCGTGAGCACGCGTACTAGGACTCAAGCCGTACGGACCGTACCTTCGTAGGTACGCGCCGTACGAGTCCGTTACATTGGGCTCACAGTAACTTATTTCTTGGGGGCAATGTTTGTGGCGGCCTCAGAAGTCCGTAGAGGGGCGTCCCACGTCGCGTTGTAGTCCCGCTTGGGCAGTGGACGACGATGCTTCATGGGGCGCTTCAGGACGTCGCAGCACACCTTGGGGGTCAGAAGCAGGAGGGGCAGCTCGGGGGTGATTTCTCAGCACGCAGCGCTGTCGCGTCGACCAGGATCGGCGAACCAGGGCACCGCTGGTCCTCACAGTGATCTCCATGGCCAGGGGTCGCAGAGGCTCGGCGCTTGGACGTCGGTAGTCTCTTCTTCGCGTTGCGAGCTACGGCTCGAGGGGGCAGCTGTTTACTTTGTTTCAGCCTGGCAGGGCAGGCCTTCACGGTGCTCACAGCAGCACAGGCGGGCAGAAGTCGCGTTGCTCAGCGAGATGGGGGGCACACAGGTTCTCTGGGGTCAGCGTCAGCAATCCACCCACAGCAGCTTCCTTCTCTTCCAGGGAGGGGTAGCGCCCACTGTTCCTGGGGCGCAGTTCAGGGGTCAAGTTCACAAGCAAGCCCTTGGAGATTGTTTTAAAAGCACAAGTTGAATTCAAAGTCTTTCTCAGTCTTTTCCACTTCTCCTCCAGCAGCAAGGCACCCACCACAGGCCAGTCTCTCAGGCTTAGAGACAGTACTCCTCCATGCAGCTTTCCCAGGTCCTTCTCTTCGGGCAGAGGTTCTTCTTGGCATAAACAGGATCTGATTTCTTAGGAGCAGGGCTCCTTCTTTTATAGCAAGTTTCTTTTGTTCTTTGTCTCCAGGGGGCCTTTGCCTGGCTCAGTCCGGTTCTGGAGCACTTTGTTGTGGTGACTCTGCTCTTTCCTTTCAGCGCAGAGGGCAGAGACATCAGCCGCTCCACAGGGGGCGGAGCCAGCATTGTGATGGCAGAGCACAGGTCTATTCAGAGTCAAGGTGTACTCCTCCCACCCATCCTGGTGTAATCTCTCTACCCACCACCTGGCAGCCAGCCTGTCTCCTGGAATTCCCCAGCCCTGCCCCTCACTGAAACTAGGCAGCACACACACACAAACCAGAGGCGGACTGAAATGGCTAAGCAAGTAAATACTAACTTTCTAAAAGTAGTATTTACAAACACAGGATATTAAAATAAACTTTACTAAAAGAAGTATTTTATTATTCTGAGTTCAGGCATACTAAACTTGACTTTCTACCATGCTCTCAGAGTCTGCTGGGATTACAGTGTGTAGTAATTCCAGCAGCCCATTCTGGCCTATGGAGAGCCTTCAATAGTGAAAAACGAAAAGGGCTGTAATTCACTATTAGGACATGGCACACACATCAGGGCATGTCCTACCTTATGCCTACAATGCACCCTGCCCTTGGGCCTACCAGAGGGGTGACTAATATGTAGGTAAGGGAGGGTTTAGGGACTGGCAAGTAGGTGCACTTGCGCAGTCAGCATGACAGTCCCAGACTGCACGCAGGTTCTGCAATGGCAGACCCTAGACACATTTTACCAGGCCGCGTCTGTGGGTGGCACAACCAGTGCTGCAAGCCCACCAGCGGCATTTGCATTTACAAGCCCTGGCACTCCTAGTGCACTTTACTAGGGGCTGACAGTAAACCAAATAGGCCAAACATGGAAACCAATCAATGTCAACATTTTACCATAGGGAGAGCATATGCACCTTAGCACTGAACAGCAGTGGTAAGGTGCCCAGAGTCATAAAACAGCCAACACTAGGTCAGAAAAAGTACAGGAGGAAGGCAAAAAGTTTAGGGATGACCCTGCAAAAAGGGCCAAGTCCAACACAACCCCCTTCCAGCCAAAACGCAGGGTAGACAATCACCACCGTGATGGTCTTCCGTGCTTGGGGCGATAGAACAAGGACCTGGCCCCCAACTGCAGGGGCAGACTCCAGTTCTACGCCAATCTGAACCTATTGGAATCCCTCTGTCCATACTCTCAGGGCCCACCAAGCCAATCCATAGGGAACCCTTCTCCTCACCTGTGGACACCACCTGTGCAGCACCTAACCTTAACTGGCCCACAGGTGTGTCCCAACAGACAGACAGCAAAATGTAACAGTGGCCACTGACAGTAGTCAGGGATGAGACCCAGGCCGTATGCCTCTCAGGGCTCTCAAACCTCTGTGGCGCCAGGGAGCGGGGAGCAGTAGCCCCAGGTGCTTGGCACCCTTTGTACATTCTCCCTCCTGTCAGGTCAGGTATGACATCCTGGCACTGACCCACCAGCCTGTACCCGGCGGCTGGACCAAAGACTGGGGTGGCCTCTCCCACACCTGGTCCTCCTCCTTGGGGCTCTGTACCCTCCCACCTGGAGTGGTACTCCCTTCCAGAATTGCCAGGGCACCTGGGGCAGGTGTCCTGCGCAATTCGCCCACCAGTTCAGGGGTTCTATCCTGCAACTGGGCGTCCAGGTCAGGGGGGACACCCTGAACCTGGCCCTCCATCCTAGGGTCTAAACCCTTCAGTTGAGCCGGGGTCAGAGGCGAGGACTCCCTCCCTCTGCATCCCCTTCCAGATGGCTGTACCCTCCCACCTGGAATGGTACCCCTAGAAGCAACCTGGGTCAGGACACTGATTACAGTTGTCCCACCCTACAGGTCAGACAACACCTGACCCTGGCTTCCCAACCCTGGGACCAACCCATGCGGTTGAACGCTCGCCTGGCGCACCAGGACTTCCCGGGGAGCACGCATGCCCCCCCTGAGGGTGACACATAACTCATGTGTCGTGTGACAGTCTGCCTGGCGCTGATCTCCCGACCCCTGTCTATCTGACAGTGCATGAAGGTCCCCCAGGACAGAAGTTGTGTCACCATGGTCATTCACTGGTGATGCAGCCCTTCTGGCTGGCCCCTGACCCACTGGTTCTTCCACTGGGGACTCTTTCCCCCTCTCACCCCTCAATCTGGACCTCTGCACCCTCCCAACTGGAGCGGTACTGCCAGACACTAGACCTGAGGGAGGCTTGCCTACAGACACTCCCCGTTCACCAGACACTAGGGGATCCCGCACAACGGGCAGCCCCTCAAGACAGACTAGGCTCCCCACCTGGTGTTCCCTTAAAGAACCATCCAAGCTCTGAGACTGAGGTTGGGCACTACTGGGACATAACCCCTTCTCACTCCTTCCCCTTAAAGACAGGACGTGAGGCCCTACACCCCTCTCACTACCACAGTACCTAGTTGTGCTACTTGAGCCACTTCCACCACACTGGGTTTGAAGATACCTGAACCACTCCTCTTGGGATCACTCCCCAATTCCTTTCCAGACCCTCTGGACTCCACCAAAAGGTCTGCCTCCATTGTGAGCTCCCTGCGGTCAGAGAACTCACTCTCCAACAGGTGTTGGCATAGCTCTGGAAAACAGGGACTTACAATATGCTCTCCCACAATTGGATCACACAGCCCCCTAGCAGGGTTAACCAAACTATCCTTCATCTCACCATCCAGTGCCTCACACTCGTACTCCACACCACTCTCCTGAGACTGGAAAGACAGTATCGGACGGGCGCTTCAGGACGTCGCAGCACACCTTGGGGGTCAGAAGCAGGAGGGGCAGCTCGGGTGTGATTTCTCAGCGTGCAGCGCTGTCGCGTCGACCAGGATCGGCGAACCAGGGCACCGCCGGTCCTCACAGTGATCTCCACGGCCAGGGGTCGCAGAGGCTCAGCGCTTGGACGTCGGTAGTTTCTTTTTCGCGTTGCGAGCTACGGCTCGAGGGGGCAGCTGTTTACTTTGTTTCAGACAGGCAGGGCAGGCCTTCACAGTGCTCACAGCAGCACAGGCGGGCAGAAGTCGCGTTGCTCAGCGAGATGGGGGGCACACAGGTTCTCTGGGGTCAGCGTCAGCAATCCACCCACAGCAGCTTCCTTTTCTTCCAGGGAGGGGTAGCGCCCACTGTTCCTGGGGTGCAGTTCAGGGGGCAAGTTCACAAGCCAACCCTTGGAGATTGTTTTAAAAGCACAAGTTGAATTCAAAGTCTTTCTCAGTCTTTTCCTCCTCTCCTTCAGCAGCAAGGCACCCACCACAGGCCAGTCTCTAAGGCTTAGAGACAGTACTCCTCCATGCAGCTTTCCCAGGTCCTTCTCTTCGGGCAGAGGTTCTTCTTGGCATAAACAGGATCTGATTTCTTAGGAGCAGGGCTCCTTCTTTTATAGCAAGTTTCTTTTGTTCTTTGTCGCCAGGGGGCCTTTGCCTTGCTCAGTCCGGTTGTGGCGCACTTTGTTGTGGTGACTCTGCTCTTTCCTTTCAGCGCAGAGGTCAGAGACATTAGCCGCTCCACAGGGGTCGGAGCCAGCATTGTGATGGCAGAGCACAGGTCTATTCAGAGTCAAGGTGTACTCCTCCCACCCATTCTGGTGTAATCTCTCTACCCACCACCTGGCAGCCAGCCTGTCTCCTGGAATTCCCCAGCCCTGCCCCTCACTGAAACTAGGCAGCACACACACACAAAGCAGAGGCGGACTGAAATGGCTAAGCAAGTAAATACTAACTTTCTAAAAGTAGTATTTACAAACACAGGATATTAAAATAAACTTTACTAAAAGAAGTATTTTATTATTCTGAGTGCAGGCATACTAAACTTGACTTTCTACCATGCTCTCTGAGTCTGCTGGGATTACAGAGTGTAGTAATTCCAGCAGCCCATTCTGGCCTATGGAGAGCAGGTAGCCTTCAATAGTGAAAAACGAAAAGGGCTGTAATTCACTATTAGGACATGCCACACACATCAGGGCATGTCCTACCTTATGCCTACAATGCACCCTGCCCTTGGGCCTACCAGAGGGGTGACTAATATGTAGTTAAGGGAAGGTTTAGGGACTGGCAAGTAGGTGCACTTGCGCAGTCAGCATGACAGTCCCAGACTGCACGCAGGTTCTGCAATGGCAGACCCTAGACACATTTTACCAGGCCGCGTCTGTGGGTGGCACAACCAGTGCTGCAAGCCCACCAGCGGCATTTGCATTTACAAGCCCTGGCACTCCTAGTGCACTTTACTAGGGGCTGACAGTAAACCAAATAGGCCAAACATGGAAACCAATCAATGTCAACATTTTACCATAGGGAGAGCATATGCACCTTAGAACTGAACAGCAGTGGTAAGGTGCCCAGAGTGATAAAACAGCCAACACCAGGTCATAAAAAGTACAGGAGGAAGGCAAAAAATTTAGGGATGACCCTGCAAAAAGGGCCAAGTCCAACAGGTAGGAACCTCAAAGTCCTTTAATTTAGAGAAGAATAATTTCAAAAATGCCAATTTAATTAGAAAGTGTAGGTAAAACAGTCAAGTAACTTCACTGGCTGTTAGTGTGGGTTAGAAGTGTTAGATGTACGCAATATTGTTCAGGTAGCCTGAAGCCCATATAATGTAAGTTGATGTATTTTAACAAGTAGTCTCTCAGGCATCTCTTTACTTATTTGGAAACAAGAGGGGGTTCAGGCTACCTGACAATGATTGTGTTATTCTCATTTCTTGGAAACTTTGTTCTTTCTTCAAAATTTCCAAGAAATTATAAAGCTTTGGGTGAGGTCTGCTAATTGATTTGTTGAAGGATTTCTGCCATCCTGCTATGGAATTGTTTGTATTTGCGCCTCCCTGTAAGCAGGTTGAGTAACAGTTCCACCAGTCAATGGGAAACTGTGGCTTCCTCCTGTAACCCAACCTGCTTCGATGGCCAATTCATGTGTCTTCAAAGTAATTAAGTTGTGGTGCCAATTTTCCTCATTTTAGGTAAAGTAGTCAGATTCAATAATTGATGTGCAGAACATATCTACAAATTCAGGAGATACAAAGCACAACACTGTTAGTTTTTTTGAACTCATACTGCAGTTAATATTTGACATGTATTCCTCAACTAAGTATGTTTTTTTAATATTTCACCAATATGCCTGGGAAAAGTGAAAAATACATCCTTGAACTTGGGTGTCAGGGTTGGTAATAGTATTAATCATTGTTAGTTCAAAATCAATTATTACTTTCGTAGGACTTTTAATCATTGGTTTGGTTTTTATCACTGATAGAAATTCAGTATAGGGTGAGGATTGCTTGCCAGGGAGTAAGCTGTAAACTAAAGGTCCCTTTAGCATTACTAGTGTCAATTTGGGTGTCTTAAAAGTCCCATTCATCATCCAAAATGTCACTATTCCCAAGGGTTTACCAGGTTATAGGCTGTGCTAAATATTAATATCCTTTTGAGAGGGTTTTCATTGTCATGCAAAAGGAAAGGTTCATTTTTTAAAGAAACTGTTAGTTCAGGGGAATGTTAATCTCAGAAACATTACTTGCTTGTTTTTGGCTCTGTACTATTCTCCTCAGATTGGGTACTATTGAGGGCATTCTACTAACTAAATGCATGGGAATGTTTTGGATTAGCTCTCTCTAAACTGAGCCACAGGACTCATTGGAGGTGCATGCAAGCAGTTTGATTTGATGCACATTCTCACACACTTCAATCTGTATTTCAGAGGCAGAGTGGTTATGCTCTGTGGTCCATTCCACAGTATCACCCAGAGTACCCACTTTACCTTTGCAACAGGAAGAACAATATTCCACATACCTCCAATGACTTTTGGGCTCAATTAAACTACCTTACAATAAAGGTAGCTGCCATACTTGAGTAACCTATTGCCTCTCCTGGACTGTACATGGTTTGCTTAAAGCCATTTCTGGGTCATCTTTCGAAAAATTAGAGAAAAGGGTATTTTTTTAATGCTATGTTAAAATAACATGTTTAACTTAATTTGGTTTAAAATGCACCTGTAAAATAGAATACATTTGACATGTTTTGTAGAGACACTTTTGCTTTGGGAAAAATACTCTTTTTTTGTCCTGCTTGAATATCTGTGAAATCACGTTACACTGTCTACTGGTGGAAAGAATGTTTAGAGTGAAACTATGATTTGTTTTAAAATTGTTTTTAACTTGACATGGTTTTAAATCTTTGGAACTCTAGTTTCTGGCAATGTGATGAATTGCTGTTGGATTATTTAGCCGATGGCTTGCTGGACAACTTGTTTTGTTGAGTGATATGTAAAATATTTTTTGGGGAGTTGAAATGATAGTTTTTATTATTGTGAGCAAAATACCTGCAAGAGAATAGTGGTTTTGCATGGTTATTTGAAATTGTCTATTGATTGTAAAAAAAAAACCTGTTGTTATTACACTTTAAAAAACAAGAGATATTTTAATATTATTCTTTCTTGCCTGTAAAAAGAAAATTGTTACATTATGTTATACTTTGTTTTTTAAAACATTATTAACCTGAAAGTGTTATTGTCTTTTTATGCACTGAGGGTGTTTTGGAGTTTTTTCCTCATTTCTCTGTAGATTTTCGAATTCTTGGAATTGAATATAAGGCCTGCGTATTAGAAAAAAAGTATGTAATTTGTACTGTAACTGTAGAGTTGCAATAGTAATTGTGCCCCCAGCCACTGTCCAGCACTTTCCCTGAGGTAATTACCCGGCGGAGGCAGAGTTAGAATAGTATTTTGCCCCCCAGCCACTGTCCAGCACCTACCCTGAAGTAATAACCCAGCGGAGTTAGAATAGTAATTTCGCCCTCATGGTGGCATCATAAATTCAAAGAAGAGTTTTTTAGTAGATGAAAGTTAATCAGATGCAGTCGGTCTGAATGCAAAATTGTTTGCATAAGCACGAGAGTTAAGCAGGTAAATTGCCATATATGTGTGCGTGTGTATGTTTGTTTAAGATAATGTTAAAAATGTTATTATCTGTAGATGGTAATGTCTTCCAATAGGGAATTTACATCAATTGCATGTGTTTCTTGTAAATGAGTAAGATGTATGACAGTAAAATGCATCCTTTTACCATGCATGCCTTTAAAATGTGGTTTATACTACGAACCAACCAGAACAACACGGCTTTACCACGCATGCCACCACCACAAACTTTCATAGGGGTACATTATAAGTACCTTTACTATGCATACCATTACCATGCACACCGTTACAATGCATCATTGAAATATATGTACTTTTACATTAAAAATGTGATAAAATGTATCTTATTACTAAAAAGTATGTAAAATGAAGCAGCACAGCAATATTTCTCAAAACATATTTTACATTGAAACATTCATATTAAATCACGTCCCAATACACCTAAAACTTTAGTAAACGTGTTTCAATTTATACCATTTCTACATTAGTCCTTCCTTTATTTTGACCCTATCTGTAGCTTGTCCTAAATTAAAACGGCTGTTGTATGTGAGGACAGTGAAATAACATAACCTCTCAGCAATACAATAAATAAAAATTCTGTCAGATTTAAACCCAAGTTAAAAAAATACATTCCAATGCATGTTTTATGTTGAATTATGGAATACCTCTCAAAAAAACGTGTAAATTTAGTCGTCCACAATTTTGTGCTCAGTGGTTCAGCTAACTTTGCTCATGATCACATGCTTGAGAGAGAGGAGAAGACCAACAACAGTTTGTTCTTCACAGACTGCCACATATCTGTACAAGTAGGTTCATTTACACCTTGCACCTTCAGTAAAAAAAACGCTAAATCCCATTAACAGATTATCTCCACAATTTATTTCGGGTACAATAACTGGAGTCCTAATAATGTAAGTTAATATAAAACATGTATAGAGTATATGAATTCAGAATTTAGCAGGATCTTTTAAATAAAATGTTTTTTTATGAAAGATAACTTTGTTAGAGATGGTTTGTAGTATATAAACTATTCTACCTCCACCAGGTACTTACCTAAAGGAAGGTGCTGTACAGTGATTGGGGGGCAAAACATACTATATTTTAACTCCACGGGGAAGGTGTTGGACAGTGTACAGTAGAATAAAATTCTACCACTGATGGGTACTTACCTTAGCAAAGGTGCTGGACAGTGGTTGGGGGTAAAATTACGATTCTAACTCCTCTGTGTACTTACCTCAGAGAAGGTGCTGGACAGTGGCTACACAGATTATAATAGACACCCCAGATTGACATGATATCTCTAATCTAATTTATGTTTGAAAGTATTGTAAAATACAAATGTTGTAAGATATGTCTTGCACACTGTTCATGTGTATGAAGCCCTCCTATAATATTGTTTCCCAAAGGCAGCCTCTACTGCATGTGCTCCTTCCTTCCATTATCATAAGGTCAGATTACTCAATTACTCATTCAGGATCCCCATAACATAATCATTTCATCCCCATTGCAAAAAACTGAGTGAGTATCCTATCCTTTGGTAGGTGAGGGTATAAGCAGACACATTATCTTTAGAGTAAGTCCTCACCAAGTGCATCCAAGGTGCGCATTGTCAGGCAAAATCAGAGACAATGCATGAGGAAGACAGAGGGATTGTGAATCACGACAAGGGTAGTGTAATGGATATAATCGGTAAATAATCTGGGTATTACCACATCACTCCTCTTACTCATCCTAGTCCTGAATCAGTGAGTTTGTGCCAAGAAATTTGACTGGCATGTTAAATTACAGGCACTGGTGATATATATAGGTTTATTGGAGAGATATAATTGCTGTGAAGATTTGGGTGAGCTATATGAAATGGCTGTGGGGCCTTATCATGGAGTTCGCTCAAAAATACCTTTGTGGATCCAGTCAGACTCGTTTGTAAATGTTAAGCTCAATCCTGGGTGGCTATGGCTTTGAGCAGCAAGGCTAAACAAAGGAACTATGTGTAAAGAATTTACCAGCACCAAATAATGGAATAAGAAAGTCACACAATACGAAAGAGACATGACAACAGCATATTTTAATGAATTTCTAGTCCTTGATCATCAGAATCCTCCTGAGGGTCCCTGAGATACAGATTTTTGAAGTTTAAATACAACCGCAGACAAACATTGGTTCATTGACATTGGCCTGGCTTGGGAAGCCAAATCCGATAGGGCAGAGGTCTAGGAGTCCAGTAGGGTAACTTGCCCATCAGAGCGTTTTTAAGGCAAGTTACAAACTTTGCAAGATGGCCACCATAGACATCAATAGAGTGGTCCTGATGCTGAGAATACAATCAAAAGATGCTCAAATGATGCTGCTGTGTAGTGGATGGAGGTGATGTGCGGTTGATCATTCAGTCCACGGGTGGGTTGAGGCCACATTGACTACAGCACCTGATGACCCATGATGTCCTCTTCTCTACAGTTGAAGGCCAGCGGGGCTTTCAAACTTGTGACACAGTAGTCATAGAAAATATCCTTGGTGGGGGCTAGTGTCCCTCTTGGGTGATTGATCTAGTCTCTGATAGCACTCCGGGGTCTGGCAAACATGGGTGCAACTTTTAGCTATCTCATATTTGTTTTTTTTTTGTGGCCACCGGTGACCAGCAGCAATCCCTCAGAGTGACTAGTGCTTTGTTGGTTTAGGCTTCCACAGTTTTGATGTCCCTGTTGCTGTTTCAGGTGGTAAGCTGACTGACCCTTGAAGTCACTGCTTCAATCTGGGGCTAGTAATCAACATTTTCCAAAGCCAGGAGTCACAGGCACAGTCCAATCTCACTTGCCCAAAGCAAAGCGGGTGCAGTCCTTCTGATGGTGCAGCCTCTCTGTGCTGCTTCAAAGGCAGAAGGACACTCTCTTGGTCCTCTCTACAAATCCATAGTCTACTGAAGTCCAGGGTCCATAGGGGACAATGCGGTCACTAACCTATGGGCTAGTAGGTGCCCTCCTCTTTAGTGACAAAGGGTCTCATTTTGATAGCAGGTGGTTGGACTGCCGCCTGCTATCATGTCGCTCAAGCAGGCGTCGGTTCGACCACCCAATTACAATGTGACTGGCGGGTTGGTGGTCACAAGCCGGCGAGTAAATGAGCACTTCCTGCACCTCCATGCACCATGTGGTGCATAACACACAGTGCATGGAGGTGTGTGGGGGCACCACATATGCCCTCTGGGCCCTTGACAGTGGCTCACACCAACGAAGGATGGGTGCCTTATTTGCCCCCCATGTCACTATCTGACAGCTCTTGCATGGCATGTTCCGGTTAACCCACTGTGAGCAGGCAGGCAGAAAGAGACTTTGGGGCCCGTAGCCAGCAGCACCCGCCGCAACGAAAAAGATAGGCATTGCTACCGCAGTAGTGGCGGTCACATCCTAATGCCTATTGCGGAACCTGCGGTCCCGTATACGATAGGGTGGTGGTCGGACGCAAGTCCAACTGCCATCCTAATCAACCCAATGTACCTTGATGCAGCCCAAGTAATTACCAGTGGCCAAGATCAATCCAGGCATTTAACTCCATCACCTCTTCACATACTTTTTGTAGAGGTTGTGTGTGGCTCACATGATTCAATGGAGAAAACAGACGGGTGGGCGTACCAGGCCTAATCTACATCTTGCAGAATTCTTACACATTTTGAAGGGAGTTATCATCTGCACTTGGGTTTCCATTTCTGTTCCACACTGATAAGTTTGGAAAATCAAAACTAAGTCCATCCTATTCATGTAAACAGAGATGTCAGCATCTAGGGTTTCTTTTACGCTTCTCAGTTCAGACACATTCAGGGCCCGATTCACAGAACTAACTTAAGACAAAATCCTAAACTTACTATCATTTAGGTATTCACAGAAGGCGCTTACTCATTTTGGTATTCACAGAAGGCACTTACTCGTCAATGAGCAAGTGCCTTCTGTGAATACCAAAATGAGTAAGTGCCTTCTGTGAATACCAAAATGAGTAAGTGTCTTCTGTGAATACCAAAATTGTAGTAAGTTTAGGATTTTGTCTTAAAATAGTTCTGTGAATCGGGCCCTCAGTTGCTACTGTTGGTGTTACAGAGCATGATCGTTGGAGGAGTGGAGACTGCATGTGGTGCTATGACAAAGGACCCAGACCTTGTCAGGGCTCTCATTGTGGCAGGAACTAAACTTTATGCCAGCTCTATGCAGATGAATCTGCAGCTTACAAAAATAAAGGCAGAAAAATCACAAAGGTAGCTCAAATTTGTTTTGTTTTTTTACATAAATGCTGACATGAGTCCTGGCTTTTCGTGCATTACAATGGTGCATTCTGGGATTGGTTGCTATGTTAAACATTGAGGGGCAGTATTACAAGCCCCTTGCGCCACTTTTGCATCACTTTTAACATGGGAAAAGTGATGCAAAGATGGCGCAAGGGGCTTGTAAATCTGCCCCTGAGTAGGAACTGAAAATGCCAAAGTCAAAATGCTGCTCATTCATGATATGAGATCCGTTGGACACATTTTTAAATGTTATAAAGGAGTCTAGTCCATTTCCAATACTGTTACTTTTTGATTCACAAATAACAACGAAATATAACCCTATTTAACTAATTAATGAAGTGCACTATTTCATTTATAGCATGCAAGAAAAAAAGCATTGACGATGTCAGTTGTTTTGATATGTTAATGCTGCATACAGGAAATGTTTTACCAAGTTTCATTAACAAGCAAGATAGGTGCAGAAGGGTCTGCAGCAGGTGCAGTAGGGGCGGCTGCAGCAGTGCAAGGTTTTGTAACACAACACAAATTGGAAAAATTGAAGTATGACTGACAAAGTGTTTAAGTGTCTGAGAGTTAGTGAGTGTGAGAGACAGTACCGGCTCCTGGAGGGAGTGCTGCAGCATACGGCCGAACAGAGGTAAGTAAACAAATAAATAAAACGAATTTCATTGTGCGCGCTGCATCGCCAAATGCGATGCAGCGCGCGCAACGGAATAGTGTTTTATTTATTTATTTGTTTACTTACCTCCGTTCGGCCGTATGCCATAGTTTACTGCCCTCCACCTTGCCCCTCCCCTGCCCCATCGCCCCGCAGCACTCCCTCCAGGAGCCGCTACTGGTGAGAGAGTGAGAGGACGTGGGAGTGTGTGTGAGAGTGCCGAAGACCATGCCAAAGTGTGTTTCAATATGTGTGTGTGTGTGTGCATGTGAGCGTGTGTGTGTGAATAAGTGTAGGAGAGAACGTGTCAAAGTATGTGTGAGAGAGTAAGTGTATACGAGTCTTTGAGAGTGAATGTATATGAAAGTTTATGCGAGAATATGCGTGCAAAAATGTGTATTCAAGTGTGATTGTGCATGAAAGTGTGTACAAGAGTGTGTGAGGTGAATGAGAGTATGAGAATGAGTGTGTTTGAGTGAGAATATATGAAAGTGTGCATATATACAAGAGAGTGTGTGTATGTGTGTGCATGTGCGTGTGTGTGGGTGTGTGTGTGTGTGTTTGTGTGTGCTTCTGTTATGCTAATGAGAATGCTCAGACCCTGGCATACTGTAGGTAATTCTTTTGATATGTCAGGGTGACCTGTTGCATATAGCATCAATCCTTTTGCCCCTCTCCACCTAGGAACCCGACTAGAAAAAACTGGCTCCCTTGCCTGCCTTGCTCGCTGGAATTAGAGGCAAGTATTAAGCCCCACCATTTCAAAGATCACAAGCTGCCATTGGCTGAGCATAAGTGGCAGGTAGGAGAGGGGGCAGTGTGTGTGTGTGTGTGTGTGTGCAGAGTTGGCATCATCAAATCTTAAACCTGATACATTTGCTTACACTTCATCAGTGGGTAAGCCGGCCGCACTCACGTCCTATCTGCAATTCTTCCTAATTTATATTCAAAATCGGGTCATTCAACTCCCACGAATACTTTCACAAAGCTGGTTCCAGCCCATGCCTCTTCAAACGTATCTTTTAATAAACAAAGAATGTCCCCAGTGTTATATGCGAGGTGAACGCTATCAAACCGGGGCTCAAGTTTTGGGATAGCGTTTATTCCAAATACAACGGCCTGAACTCCACATCAAAATATTCAGTTCATTATTGATCTGAAACATAACTTGCATTTGCTCTCCTTCTACAAGAAGTGACGACAATGTTATTATTTTACGAAGACGAACTTTGACCTTATTGTCCCCTAACATAGAAATTTGGGAAAGCTAGTAAGATTAAAATCCTTATCAAAGATCTTTCTCAGTAGTGTTAAGTTCTTTCTTTGCGAAAACTTTCATCCTACAAAGCCGTTTTTACTCGTAGCAGATGCAGAAATCAAATAAAGCCATCTTACGTCTCTGTTCTTTCATGGAAGATAATTTCCTTCTCCAATGCTTCACTGTCAGCAAAAGTCAATGCAGATTAATGAATTAGAGAAGAAAAAAAGTCTGTTGTAAGACATATTTTTTGATATGACGTTCGTTCCATAGAGGCTTTGATTAAAATGCACGGCCTTCCCGACCTTCAGATTTCTCCTCTTTAAACACCGGCTGCAAAAAAAATAAAAATAAGAGGCAAACTAAAATTGCAAATTAAATCATGGATAAGCACTGTCATGCTTGTGGAGACAAGTTCAATACAGATGATTTATCTATGTAGACAAATAAAATCAGTGTCAGTTCATCCTTCTGAAATGTTCTGATGTTTATGCAAAAAAAAAAGTACCTCGGCAAATATCATTTTGCTGGGGTTGAGCTATTTTTCAAAAACACTGAAACAGTACTTAGAAAGGCAAAGATTACCATAACAATCCATTTTTCTTTAGACCTCCAGGGGCCTTGTAACATGGGCCTTTTGAACTTTGCCTTCTTTTGCCGGATTCTTGCACAGTACCAGTGTCTTTCAAACGACACCAATGCATCTACTTTATTCACAAACTAAAGTCCAGGTTGCCTCGATACATAAAACGGAACACGCCAGAAGTTTAGTAGAAATTAAATTAGCATCATAGCTGAGAAATTACCCATCATGCTCAAGTCATGCCATGTCCTCTTCGAAATTGCTTCAATCGAGATTGAAGTAAGTATTTTATAAGCTGAAACTCATAAAGGAAACATATTTAGAAGAATCAAACGTTTATGTATTTGCAAACCATTTAATCAGAAAAGAGAACATGACAAACAAGCTTAGGCAGAGTTCACGTGGTATATAATTCTAATAGCAATAATGAGTCTTCATGTAGCTCTTCAGACAGCACTTCGTCCATTGATAAACGCTGAAGAATAAGCCTGGGACAAATGTAAGTAATTTCTTAATTGTGTGAAGTGCCTAAAAATTATGCCAAATTACACATTATCCCTCAAAATGTCAGAGTGGGATTTTCAAAATGCCACAGTGGAATTTAGTGTTATTTTTAATCACAAAATGCATCCTCCTTTCTATTTTTGATGACAGGATACGTTTTGGGGCATATTTATGAGTCCCTATGCGTCGCTCTTGCACCACACAACGTGGTGGAAGAGTGAGGCAAATGTAAAATGAGATTCATGAAGCAATGCAAGGCCACTTTGCGTGACAATGAGTGGCTTCATAAATCTCGAGTAATGTAACGCATCGCAACCACTACGTTACATTAATCTGCGCCAGGGTGGCATTTCCATGGGTGTTGAGTGGGTGCCCCCATGCAACATCCATGGATTTTGATGTAATCCCAGATCTGCAAGAACTTGTAAACCTGGGAATGCACCAAAAAGATATGCCTCCCAGGAGAGGGGCAACAAGGAGAAATATCTTTGTTTGCCCTTATTTTTCCCCTATGTGTGCTGCATTTTGCAGCACACATAGAAAGTGGAAACCTTCCTGAACTTCAGGAAACCTTTCAGTTCAGGGCACATTTTGTAAACTCTGAGTAAGATAACAATGAAGAGAAAAAATATAAAATGTAGAATGCCAAAGCAATCAATGACACATTTCCAGCAAAATACGGACTGGTACCATCAAAATATGTGGGAATGTTCAATTCCGCTATAAGTATAAATTGAATTGCTGATTATTTTCTCAAGTCATTTCCGACTACATCTAAACTGGGCCAAAGTAACACTTAAAACCCCATGAAATTGAAAATAACATAAAAGCACAGACAGTTTTACAGTGGTAACAATGTGTGACAGACTGTTGTGAAACACTCACCTGAATCCCACGCGGTTCTGATAGGGCAATGCTAGATACCTTTATTCCACCTGGGGTCTACCTCCGGTGGCAGGAAATGACACTGTACTGGTCGCAGGCCCCAAGGGGAAAGGGGGTTGTGATTGAGAAAGACAAAAAATATGTTATGGTGCTCCACTGTGGTAGCTACAGAGGGTTCTCAAAAAAGCCTGTCATTCATCTTGTGCAAATTCCTGATCAGAGGAGTATCTGATCAGACATCTAGTAGTGCTCTATCTTTTCGGTCAGAAGGCTTGTGTCATCGTGAATTTGAAGCATGGGTTCCCAATGAATCGCTTGACAGATGTCAACACACACATCCTGTAGTGTCCCAAGTGCAGCGCAAGAAATCTCTGGACACTTATCATGCGCTGAGGCAAGGTGTCCCAATTGTAGTCTGTGTGTCAAGCCGGAATCCACCCAACTTGTACTCCTAAGGGTAGCCGAAAGTTTAAATGCCATTGAGGTTTATTCTGGGCAGAGCCCTGCCAGTGCAAGAGTTCATTACGCACTTCAAAATCAAAGGGTTATTTTGTTTCTTAGAATCTACCGCTACTGAGCTCAGAGCACAAGAAACGAGAACAGTTTTTAGCATACATATTTGATGTTAGATTGTTTCTTTTGTTATTTTTGTTTTCTTCTAGGACATCCGATGATGGAGCAGTCGCTGGGTCAGGACAGGATTGGGGAGCAGCTGCAGCCTGAAGCAGAGAACTGAGGATGGCCGGAACAGTGCGAAGAAAGGGTTCGGCAAAGGGAAGCAGGTGAGTGCGGGACAAAGAGGCCAAGCAGGAAACCGGGAAGGGAGCAGCCTTTAAATAGACGCCGGCTGTGTGTTTCTAGAAAACAACTTGTGTTGATTTTTGGCAGTTACCCAAAGGGAGCTTGATTGGCAAGTGCACCTGCTGCAATGGTCATGGAAAGTTCAACTTGAGCAGAGTAATTAGACATAGAATGCACCTGCTGCTGCCCCCAGGGTCATGGAATGTTCAACTTGAGCAGAGTAATTAGACATAGAATGCACCTGCTGCTGCCCCCAGGGTCATGGAATGTTCAACTTGAGCAGAGTAATTTAGTATTGGAGTGCACCTGCTGCTGCCCCCAAGTTCATGGAACTTTCAGATTAGACAGAGCACTTAGATTTGACAGTTTCTCCTTGTGAATGTGATTAATGGGTGCACCTATCACTGTTGCCAAGATTCTGGAGCCTTCTAATGGATTATTAATGAGCAGACAATTGACTATGGAGTTTAGTCAACTGACTGCTGAGGCCCATAGTTCCTACCATGCCAACAGAGAAGGCACACAAAGAAACTCACATCACAGAGTGAATTGCAACTTGGGGAAGGGGAAGAAAAATGGAGATGGGGAAATGCCCACCCAAATCACAAGGGCAAAGAGGCCGTGCAGTGGCTGGGATCATGATAAAGGCAATAATGCAGAATTTCTCAACTATTTTGTGTATATTGTTGCAATCCCTGGAGAAGGAGACCCAGTCTATTTCTTGCTATGCCTGAGAAGATACTACTCTGCAGTGATCCCTAATAACCTCAACATCTAACCTATACAGAGGTATTCTCAGTTGTACACTTAGAAAAATGTCTGTGATTTTGGACGGTGGAGGTTTGCATTTGATGTGTTTAGCCTCTTCTAGAAATGCAGAGGTCTGTTTTCGAGTCATCTGGCTGTAAGGACTTGGTGAGCGTGCCAATCCAAATCATAAAACCAATAGCACTTCAACCATCACACAATTCACTGAGCAATATCCAAGCAAGATGTGCTTCACGTAATAATCAATCAAATGAGATGTTACTGGGGCAATCAGTGGCACCCCAATCCTTCTTTCATTAAGGAATATCATACTCACAAACACTAGAACACAGAAGGTATGTTTTGAATATTTATTTTTAAACTAAAACCCTAGTATAGTGCACACAAAAAGAATTGTAACCACAATTAAGACAAATTACATGAGCAGCAGCAATGGTTACCAAAAATGTGAATAGTAGATACCACATTAGGATGATTACTGCTATTATATAGCAATCCTCTGCTTCTTCTGCTACTTCTAAAGGGTAGTCTAATTCTAGAATTCTAGCAAAGCAGAAAATAAAATCTACTACCAATTTCAAAGATGGTACACATCCTCACACCTGTTGAAACAATGAAGTCCTGTGTCAATAGAAACAGCAAGGACTGCTATTCTCGTCTGCAAAGTTAACTCAGGGCACAAAGGCTATGGACTCCTGTTCCAGGAGCCCTCAGCAGAAACCTTTACAACCTATCCCAGTGTTGCCTCGTGTGAAGACTCTCCTCTGGCCTTCACTTTCTCTGCTCAACTTTTATAACATTATCACATTGCTGTTCAGAGCTCTCAGTGGAAACCACTGACAGGAAGCGGACTGATGCTCTTTCAATTAATCTCATTCTACCAGACTGCTTTGTTTTAAAGCTTGGGTGAAAATTAAATGACGCCAATGTAGTTTGTGTAATTTCAGGAATTTTGCATTGAGCTGGTCATGCAGCATTGCTGACATTATGACATTATTGCACAATGTGTAATTACATTCCAATCAGTGTAAAAATGTACAGAGATTGATGCCATTTGATGTAAAAAGTTTCAGGGAAGGCATGGGAACCCCAGAACATGACTTGCTGTTCTCAAATGTGTCCTCTCTCCACAAATTGATGCAAGACGGCGTTTTGCACTAAAATACGGTGCAAAATCACAGATTTACTTTTCACGTAGTTACACGTAGTTATTATTGCATAATTTTGCAGAAATTTCACATAATTACATAAAAATAATTTTGTGAATTTCTCACACCTCTAGTGCCTTTGGAATATCAAAAAAATAAGGCATGTAGTTATCAATCTTCCAGTAACGCGTAGAAATTAATTACAAGCTAATGTGAAATGAAACAGGCAGCAGTATATAATAAAACCTTGCAATTATATTTATGTAAAGTAGATTATCACATTGCAGAACACAATGATGTAAACGAAACGTGCATCATATGACTCATGCATGTTCAGCATTCTGATTATTTATTTAGCACGTGTAACTTAAGTAGTGGATTGTCCAGGATATAATAAAGACACAATATTTACGACAATTTGAGAGAAGCTGATGAAGTGGTATGCTAAAGGTAAATAACAGCACTCAGGGAGGCATTTAGGAGTCCTAAAGTTAGGAGTCCTAACTTCTGTGAATACCAAAATGAGTAAGTGCCTTCTGTGAAAACCAAAATGAGTAAGTGCCTTCTGTGAATACCAAAATAGTAGTATGTTTAGGATTTTGTCTTAAGTTAGTTCTGTGAATCGGGCCCTCTTAAACTACAACTACATATTCCCATTTGTGCCTGAATATGGAGGACTTATGTATATGTTTTGATAACCTAAATGCTGTTTTTGTGGAATCCTGCTTCACAATTCATTTGTATTTCAAAGGCATAATATGACTGTGCAGTGTAGCGCCTAATTAATGTCTGAGTAATAAGGTCAAACACCTTATGTGATTAACAGGAAAAGAGCTTTGAGATTCACTTTGAAGCTAGGGACTTTGGCTGTGCCCAGCTATTGGTTTCCTTGGATACAGATTTTGATTTGGCATGGTTATGGTTGTGGTGACAAGTCATTGATCAGGGTTATAGGCCTGATCTGTTTATTAAGAAAAATTACGAGTGATACAGGAAAGAAATCTTATTTATTGTGAATAGCATATGTTAAAGCCAATAGTCCTTTAATTGTAGATTGGTATTACACTGTGTTAATGTCTATAGGCAGATATTTTCCTACTTGTAATACCACAGATTAATAGAGTCAGCGAGGATTTTATCATTAGCTACTTCGTTTGACAAACCCTGGGGGTAGACAATTTGCACTGTGAGAATCCTTGTTAGGACCTCTTGGGAGGTCCTGACACTTGTAGTTGTCTGCCGGGCCCTTGTAATAAAAAAATAAATCTCTGCATACATACACATACATAGAGGGCATTTGGGTCAACCCTTATCTGTCTTTTTGAGTGTCATTCACATTCCACTTTCCCCCATGACAACATTCTACATGGGCAATGAGTTAGCCCATTCCTGCTTTTGGCTCTATTGGCCTCTAAATAATGGCATTTTGCCTAATACAATGTGCACCTCTGCCCTTCAGTGTCAGTCCTGGAGGCCAGTCCTTTAGTGTTCCATGTATTCTTTCATAGGTAGGATTTTGTTTTTGACTTTTTCTGGGCCCTATTGCTGCTGGCTTTAAAACTCTGTTCACTTTACCACTGCTAACCCAGAGTAAAGTGCATGTGTTCCCCATTAAACATAGTTAAATTGGCTTATTGCTAGCAGGCATATTTAGCTTGCCTGTAAATCCCCAGTACATGTTGTAGAAAGTGCACCTAGGGACTCAAACTGAAATGCCACTTGTGGAAAGCAGCACTGTTATGCGCCCGGGATAGGCCCATGTAGCGAAGCAGCTAATTTCTTACATTGTCCTATTTTTCACAGTAACATTTCTGCCGTGACCCTTTGCACATATTTGCGTGCATGACAATGTTGGATTAGTTTCTCTGAAGCTACTTTGTTTACATATTTAGCTTTGCACAACATTATCACGATGTCTTGAACTTCCTGTACAAGGCCCTGCTACGCACTATGTACAAATGTCATTCTGTCTTCATCCACGGGGCGACTGGGCTAACTGCATATCCATTGCATCGATAATGTATGCGCACATCGCAAGGCTGCTTTCTATTATAAGTAAAGAGCATCCCAAAAGATTAGCAGAAGAGACACTTCAGCTGACACCCAGGGTCCCTGCATGCTGAAACTTCACCACGCAGCGGTCTGACTTCTCCGTGAGGGTGTGTCCAGTTCAAGACCGGACTGGGGTCCTACATTCTCTCCCACCAAGTAACAGGGTTGGATTATCCCTTGGAGGGATTCTTGGATTCACACCTACACACACTCTAGGTACACTCAGAGTAGGGTTTGCATTGTAGAAGTACACCTGATTACAGCCTTGTATCATATGCCTGTATATATACACTGTTTTAGCACCATGGTAGAACTGTATCTATATTTACTCTTTTGGTGCTTGTAATCACTTTCATTTGCTTCGGTCTACTGATTATCACAGTTCATGTCTTCTATACAAGAATAACGTCCCACTGTGTATTCTGTATATTTCTCTGAGCACTAGTAAGCACAAGTGACTGAGCGAAAGTTCCTGATCTGTTTCCACGATTCCTGTGGGGTCAGGGTTGTCTTGTCATGTTCTGCGGTAGCCAGAAACTATTCGCTTACTGGTAAAGTTAGGGGAGCTTATGGTGGCACTGTGAGCTAGCTGGTCTCTAGGCAAACGTATCCTGCGGGGATGCTCAGAACTAGTCTAGGCACCTCACCCAAAGTTTATGTTGTCCAACAAATGCGCAGATCCTATGGATTAGTAGGAACTACACAACAGCACAACAGCACCAATTGTGCCATTCACTACAGTGGCATTGCAACCAGGGCTTCAGACCTACCCCATATAGCCTGACTGCTGTAGTGTAAAACCTGCAGTGCTACCTGTTAAAAAAACAAAAAAAAGCCAATGGCCTTGCACAGCAAGAATTAGGTGGTCCCTTGTGGGGTGGGTGCAGGGTTTGGCCACAAACCACAACCTGTGGCCAACCTGCACTGCGCACAGCATTAGCCAAAGTTTCCTATGGGAATCTGCATTTTTCATGGCCCTGCTTGATCGATCAGCACAAATCTTTCCAGGAAGAAACCGAAGAGGATGAACTTTCTTCTTTTGGGAAGATTAATCAAAAGGCACCAAACCTATTAATAAAAACAAAAGCGTTTTTTCTGTGGAAGCTCTGACCTAACTGTAGCTGCATATTAGTGACTGCCACTATGTAATATACACACTGAAAAACATAAAGATTAAGGTGATGCTATAGTTAGGTGTTGAAATGAGATAAGAACTAGAGTTTAAAAATGGAAAGACCCCTACTCCTGTGCCTATTTTTCTATCACTAATTAATTGACAAGGGTTATAACAATAGCATTTCTGTCAAGTCACTTGGATGTGGTGGATGTAATCCTTGTTTTACTGGTATTCACCCACCTTACAAACAAAATGCCTCCATACAGTTTAAGTGGTCATTTTTCTTTAAGCCTCGAACACCCTCCAAATAAGAGTTTGTGCACAATTTGCCTTAATGTGATTGCCCTCTTAAAGACTTTACATGACCCTCAAATTTAAATCAAACGGTTGACAGGTATGCATTTACCACTGGTAAGACATCTTCTTCCAGGCCCTATAGAGAACCTTCCGTAGTTTGCTACAGTACAGTACACACAGGATAAGCCCAATGGCATACAACCTTACAGCCATGCTTAGAACACAGCATGAGTTAAACCACCTGCAAATAGCTCACCCCTCCATTCTACGTATTCAAATCTGCAATTTCAGTGAAGTTCTGGAAATTAATACCCATGCCTTATAAATGTCCTAGTTACATAGAGTTTGTCTACAGCTCGGTATTACATCTATTTCACATCAGTACATGCCCAGAAATTCACTAGTGGATGATGTATAATCAACAGAGGTTTTTGCTTCTGTCATAGATTTGTTGTAACAGTCTTTAGATTTCAGCCATAACCTACTTGGAACATGTCCCTGTCACCCACATCAGGTGTGCTAAGCCTTAACCTTGTTTAACATGGTGTACTACTGGCATGCCAAACTTTAGTGATTTGTAAATGGTGCACCATATAACTTGCAACATTGACAACCACACTTCATTTCCAGGCTTATCCTATCCCCATGCTATGGACCAACATGTGTCCATACAGCAACTGTATGCTGTACATGACTATGGTGTTATCAGTCATTTAACATGCCATGAGTGATGTAATATGTGAGATCATAAGAAGAGCATGACAGGGGCACAAGTTACAGTTAGCTCAGTAAACCATAACTTGTGAATTTCAGTGTATTTTGTTTTTCAAACAGCAGTGTTTATCTTCTTTCAACACCTAACTATGATGTCACTTTAGTCTTTGTTTTTTTCAGTGAATATCTATAACTACACCACTGAAAACCACGTATTGACTCTGATATTAATGGCGATACATTGCAAGCATAACAACAAATGCATCTTTACCACGCATATTGTTACAACGATATGCCTTTGGGAAAGCGGTCATGATCTTCAAAGTCCAATGCTTTCCCTACTGTTGCACAGACTGGCGTTAGAATAGTAAATGATACCACTCCAAGCCCAACGCTTTCCCTAAGGCATGTCTTTGTAACTATATGCATTGTAAAGGAACGCGTGGTAAAGGTGCATTTGTTGTAATGCCCGCAATGTACCAGCATGTGTGGTAAAGGCATGGGTGCTTACGACATAGAATCCAGTACAGTAAAACTGACATCACAAAATGCTGTTTGTGGTCTAGCAGATTCCATATTACAATTACTCTGCACAGGGGAAAACTCTTCTAATACACATGAGGCCTCTTAAATGTGATTTCAGTTCACTAATGTGACCAATTGCACCCGCGTTTTGGGTATATTCTTTCTTTTAAAAGAAGCATGTTGCTGCTTAAACAAGAAATGCAAACACAAAAACAAGAGACAAGAGGCGTTTGTCAAAACAGGAGCAGTACGTTTAATTGAACAATGCGTGGGGGGAAACAGTTACAAGCATGTGGTCTGAGGACTGTCTCAACTTACAATCGATCTGATATTAGTTTTTATGCAATTCATTGAATGCCATAAATGGTTATTGCGATCCTTGTATAGTAAGGGATGTGAGTTGTTGCCTTTGGAGTCATAAATTAATTTATTTGATGGGGAATCCAGGTGGGCCTCGACCTTGCGTGGACACAATGCAGCCAGTGGGTAACGTGTCCAGATGTCTGGCATGGGGAGTGAGTCATCACTGCGTGTACAGTGTGTGCTGTGTCCTGATTGGCTATATGTTCCTAACTTATGTGGCATTTGACTTTATAGTGTTTTGGGACCATGCGTACCCCTCCATCCATTTGTGCATTATTGGGGCCAATCTTCCTGGACCATTGTGGTGTCCCTGTGCCTATCTGTGGGATTGATCCAGGATTTCCTGTTAGTGAATTTCTCTGCCAGCTACATGTCACCCGACCTATGCCACGCCAATCAGTGTCCTCAGGCCTAGGTCTCATAGCCTGCCTGATTGTGCCTTTCTGATTTGGGGTTGACATGGAGTTCACAACAGGCAAATTTGTTATGAACATGCGATCTCATTTTTCTACAAAAATGTATCATTCTTCAGATTGACATCGACTTTCTCAATATTAACAGTGTATAAAAAAAATATCCAGCATTCAGCACCAAAATAAAGTAGTCGCAAACATGTTTTACTTGTAAACTATTGTTTCAATAGCAAGGATGCGCTGTTAATATGATAATTTCAGCAGACAAATGCTCTCTAATGTTGTTAAACAGTTATACACAGGATATAGCAATGGTTGCAACAAATGTGCAAAACATTCTGTGCCCAAAATGAGAACCTTTTTGAAAAATATTGACAACGTGGAACATTGCACTTTAACTGATCCAAAGCCAAGCTACTTGCTTGCCCACAGCAACTCCTGCCATCATGAGTCAGAAGAGTAGTAGTTACTTTTCACCCAGCCAACCTCTAACTCTCAACAGATGACATACATCATTCTACACAGGTTCGGAGAGGGGGTACTAAATAGAAGTGTCTTCAAAGTGCAGCCCTAACACTAGTCATTAGAGGGAATAGAAATTTGTAATGACTTGGAACTTAAAAGGTTTACTCTGCTAAGATCAATGCTTAATGCAGAGCTTACAAAGGGCTGCTGTCAGTGGAAGCAGGCTGTATAGTCCTCATATGTGATGCCACGTGCTGTGCACACTCTTCCCTTTAAAATGTTTACAGTTGCAACACTGTTTGGAACTGCCAGTTATTTCCAGTAGCTAACAACTGGAGGATAAAATAAAGCATTACAGAAATATAAATTGCTTGTTTCTCGGTCTGGCTAGTCCATGTTTTATAGATCAATGTTTATTTCTTAGACCAGTGAACTTTAAAATTATTTGATACCCTCCCCCACTTTGCGCAAAATAAACTGATGGCAAAATAGCATGCGATTTCCCACAATTATTATGTAAAATATTACACATTAGGAGCAGTTCAAACACTATGGTTGAGTTTAAGAGCATTTCCTTTAAGAAATGTGAACAACTGATACTCAGTAGCGCTTTTTAAATATATGAAAATACTCCTATGCCATGTGAAACGTTGCAAATTTATCCAAGAATTTAGAATGAGAACAAAGGGGGGCAATTTGAAAGAAAAGTCCAAATGTAAAAATTGCTTTTTGTCTTGCAATAAATCAAGCATATGACATTAAGATTTATTGTAGGCAGGGGAGAGAAACACCTAACACTTTGGGGGAATATCGGTCAAGTACTGCTCATGAAATATTGATGAACATTTCAAACATTGTTATGTATTTTCCCCGTTATGGAGTACATTGGCAAAATGCTTTATGTTTTCTAAGAGCCTGATTACGGGTTTGGCGGTGCCGTCAAACATGTGTGCACACCCCCGCCAGACTAAAACCTTTTTTGTCACTGGCAGGCGGTTCTTTGGTGGTCCCTCGGTAGTGCCTTTGAAATAGGCACCCCAATGGGAACATCAAAGACAGTACCTGAACAGCATGGACTGGTGCATTTCATGCCATTCAGGAACTGGGTGTATTCCCACAGAGGGGCACAACATGTGCCCACCTGCATGCACCCCATGGCTCTGAGGATGCAAGGGCCCCTGTAGCGCCCCATTTCTTTCCTCTCCGCCATGGTTTTCATGAAGTAGGAACTGACATGAAAACTGTGGCGGAGAGGAAACTCGTAATATGCTTGGCAGGATTGTGGCAGTACCGCCAAGCATTTTGCGACCTCAAGACCGTCACACCACCATCAGGGATCTCTGCTCCCAAGTGGTTGCGGCTGTGCAATGATGGTCCGACCTCCCTAGTTGTAATAGGGTGGTTGGACCGCCCGCACCCCTGTGAGTCGTAATCAGGCCCCAAGACACTAATGAGGTGGTTGAGAAAGAATTCATCCATCTTGGCCTACTCAAGGAATCGTCCTGATTTTACATTGATGCCGTTCAAATAGGCTATCATCCACCAGTTTAAAGACTAACGCATTTGGGCAGATCACATGGGTCAGTTTCATGGTTCATTTTTGTCTGCAGCTGGTATTCTGTAATGGTGTGTTAAAACAAGGAAGATGGTAACACAAATCAAGGGTTGCATGGTGGCTGAACTTTGCATGATCAGGAGGATACATGAAGGTTACATGAATGAAGCAGAGCAAGCAATTGCATCTGTTATTAACGATGAATATCATATTTGGTCTAAAGCTGTATAAAATACATCTATCACAAGTAGCCCATTTTCAAACTAGGCATTCCTCTTTCAAATTCAAGGCTTGCCTAGGTGATGTTTTCATCCATTTATAAATTTCAAGGGTATGTACATGTTTTGAGACAATCTGCAAATTCCATGGCTGGCTTATGTCAAGTGGATGTGTTGTTTATTGGGTATGCCAAATTACTTCCTTAGGCCAGAAGGGCTGTGTAAGGTCAACAGAATTTGTGACTTGCACTTGGGAGGGATTCTCTTAACTAGATTCAGGCTTGGGTTCATAAGATGGCAGCTATGTATCCTCGACCATCCTTGTTTGCTCATTCAATAAAAGTTTTCCACGGAGCTTGTTGCATTTAGTGTTTTTCTGTATATGTTACTCTTGTCTTACAAGACACTTTCTAATTTTCCAGTTTTAAAGGGTTCAGTGCTAACCAAATGTAGACATGCCCTGCTATACTTACAGACACTGAGCTCACTACTGATTTTTTTAGTGTTAGCTCATTTATATAAAGTGCTCTTCATGCCAGGAGACATATGGTCTTTTGATTTAAGATTTAAGATTTAATAAGGCGAGGATTATAACATATTGTTTTAATGGTTTTATAATTAAGTGTGATTTTTAACATCTTAGCCACCTTTGGAGGAAGGGGCAGACCCTCTGGGGACCTCTGCATTTGGGTGGATTCCCATCTTGGCTGTACAGCCAAACAGTTGGACTCTTTTTCCAACAACATCCAATGTGTTGTACTTAGCTTCCCAAACAACGTGACCTTTGCTCTCACCAACGTTTACTCCCATCCTATTAGTGTGACCAAGGAATCGCCAGCGTTTGAC
Organism: Triturus cristatus; assembly: GCF_964204655.1. Lineage (NCBI taxonomy): Eukaryota > Metazoa > Chordata > Amphibia > Caudata > Salamandridae > Triturus > Triturus cristatus. The sequence continues at coordinate 296,087,658 of NC_140582.1, read as the reverse complement.
CACCTGACTTCCTTTATCCCCACGATTCCCCCTAATGCCTGGGTAATAGTGGGGGGAGACTTTAACTGTCAATTTGAACCACTTCCCGATATGACCGATTCAACCCTTAATGATGAGGATGCATAATGGTCCATCCCAGAACCACAAATTACACCAATAAAGGCCTGGTAATCCAGATAAATTAATTTACGCTGACGCACTCTCTGAGAGCATGCAATGGCCGGACAGCCTCAGACACACTAGGGAATTCCACTTTTAATAGAACCGGCCAAGCCTCCCTTCTTGACTATATCCTAGTGGAGACAAAGCATTGGCACAGAGTTGTTGACTTTGCAGTATATTCTCGCCATGACAGCGATCATAACGCTTTATCCCTTGTAGTGGATTTACCAGAACTGGGAACTGCCTCGACCACTACCCCCGCCACAGATAGTGGGCTAATGTTGGCTAACAACAGGAGGAGAATAAAATGGGAGGCAATATATCAGTCTCAGGGAAGCTGTCCGCGTTATATGCAGCCGTAACCCCGGTCTTAACAAAATTAAGTGAACTGGTCTCAGGGACACCCACGCCTGACTTATTTAAAGAAATTGCAGCTTTGTACGCAGGGATGACCTAAATTAGCGGACGTGTTCCACCCAGAGATGCATACTAAGAGGAACAAAGTAGTCATCCACTCCTGGTTTAATGATAGCTGCCGCAAGGCCAAGCAGGATCTATTGGTGGCTATAATAGCCAACAATAAACCACTTATCAGGCTAAAGAGTGTGTCGTATAAAGAGATCACACGCCTAGCAAAAGAGGAGTGGGAACTGAACAGATGGGATGAATTAAAAACTGCATTAAGCTCTAAAGACTCGAAGAGGTTCTGGTCAATAGTCAGCATGGGCAGTAGTGAGGGCAAACTAGCAGTGGAACCCAACATAGCTGCAAAAGTGTGGGAAGCGTACTTTCAGGCTCTGTACACCACCAAGGAAACTCTGGGCTCCTACCCCCCCCCCCCAGCATTATCGCTGTATAGGGATAGCTGCGAAGAAGTGCCACAGTTCTCCCTGCCAGAGATGGTAAAAGCGATAAACAAACTCTCACCCGGCAAAGCTCCTGGATTGGACAAGATCCTGGGAGATCTTTTCCGGCACGAGCCAAAAATTTGGGGTCCATATTTACAGACCCTATTCAATGCCATTCTGAAGGGTATGCCAATCCCCGAAACCTGGGCAGGAGCCGAAATAGTCCCAATTTTCAAAATAGGTTCCCCTCTCCTACCAGCCAATTACAGACCGATCAGTCTGATTGACGTGGCACAAAAGCTCTTTGCAAGACTAATTCTCGACCGCCTACAAGGTTGGATGAATGACCACGCGATCCTAAGCCCATACCAGGCTGGCTTTAGGAAGAACACCTCCACAATTGATCATATCTATAGACTACAACTAATTCTGTGGAAAACGGTGAGAATGGAGGGTGGGAGACTTTATGTAATTTTTTAGATCTAAATTCGGCTTTCGACTTAGTGCCCAGAGGAAGACTGTGGGAGGTACTTATAGAACTAGGGATTTCCCCCTATCTCCTGACCATACTTGTTAGACTACATGATACAAACTTTGCTCAGGTGAGATGTAGGAAAGGAGGAGAAATGACAGCGCGGTTTCCAGTTGACAGAGGCGTAAGGCAGGGCTGTGTGCTCGCACCGACCCTGTTTTGCCTCTTTGTCAATGCTTTACTGGCCCAACTTACTGAGGTGAGGGAAAACGATGCACCCAAACTGGCTGGCACCAAGGTCCCCGCTATCATGTTTGCTGATGACACCCTCCTAATGTCCAAATCCCCTATGGGCATACAAAGGATTTTGGACTGTTTTGCCACCTTTTGTAATAAACGGGGATTGGAGATAAATACTCAAAAAACAATGTTTATGGTTTTTAATCCACCTAAAACACTTCGCCCCAACCCCTATTTAGATGGCACCAGACTGGACAGGGTGACGGTATTTGAATATCTAGGGGTCACCCTGACAGAAAATATGGAGTGGGGCCCACTAATTGCAAAATTGAAACTTAAGTTAGCACAGACATCGGGGGAATCATTAAATTATTAAGAAACTCTTCCTCCAAACCAGCGGGGCCGAATTATGGGGGCACTGCTGCTGTCAAGTTCTGAGTAAAGTCGAAAATAGCTTTATGAGGCAAATTTTGGGTCTCCCTTCCAGCACTCCTCTCATCCCACTCCAGCTAGACCTGGGGATCAGACCAATTGGGGAGGAAATAGGATTGAAACCCCTCACGTTCTGGCGCAGATTATGGGTGGCACCTGAGCTGACTGTTTACAGAACGGAACTGAAGGAGATATTGAGTATTCCTGGTGTGGTAAAAATCCCCTGGTTCATTCATGTAATAAAAGAATGCAGCAGGCTGGGCAAACCGAGCCTGTGGACTAACCCGGAGGAAGCTTGCCCTTCAATTTCCCGTTCTGATCTAGTGAATGCCTATTGAATGAGCAAGCTAGCACAGGTGCTAGCAGGGCCGGACTGGGAACCAAAACCGGCCCTGGCAAAGAGCTCGGCGGCACCCCGGTGTGCCGCCGAGCTCTTTGCCAGGGCCGGTTTTCCGCCGATTTAGTTACAGGGCCGATTTTTTAGCTCCGCTGCAAAAACGGCCCTGTAACAAAAACGGCCCCTGGGGGCCCAAAACCGGCCCCCACACGTGCGGCACACCGGGGGATTGCCCGGTGCCCGCTACAGCCAGTCCGGCCCTGGGTGCTAGGGAACCCGTCCATTGGACAATTGGCAGCTAAATTCCTAACTGTGAAGGAGGACTATTTATTTGAGGCTTTTCTAGATGATATCCATCCACCCCTGACAAGGAAACTTTATGTTCAGTTTAGACTGGGCACCTCCCACTCCGCTCCTTTTCCGGTAAATGGACGGCACGGTCCGGAGGGAGTGCCCAGTCTGCAGTTGGGAGGATGAATCTGAGCTTCATGTTATCTTTTTTTGCCCAGCCTATAAATCAGCAAGGAAATCTTGGATTGTTCCTCTGTGCAGGAATTTAGGGGTTGCACATTGTGCAGAGGCATTCAGAATTTTTAAATTTAACACCTGCAGAACCATTGTATTTGCTGTATCGCGATTCTTGACCTCTGTGTGGCGCAGGCGCTGGAAGTTTGTAGATAAGAACAAACGGTAACAAAATTAATTTTGTCCTCACAAACTGTAGGTCCCGCAAACAATTTTGATTCCTCACTAGCTTCAATCCACACAAAAACAATTAAGCCGGCATGTTTTTAGAAGTATAAGTCACTGTCTGGTTTTATTTAGTCAAAACGTGTACTAAGGAACTGACATTGCATGGCTATTTTACATTATTAGACAATTTTATACTATTTGGAAAATGTCTGTTAATATTCATGGGCTTCTATCAGGGCTTTGTTCCATCAGCCAGTGCCCCTGTCTTTGTAATTACTCAACCTATATGAGCTCAAGAACTATTGTATATAGGTGAGGTGTCGTATATTTGTTTCTACTGCTAGATCCATGTAGGTGCTGTAACTAGATCCATGTAAACAAGTATGGTAACTACTGTATAATTTTAAAGTGACATGAATTTTAATGTACTGTTTTCTATGCATGCTTTTATGGTCGCTCGACAGAAATAAAGTTTTATGAAGGAAAGATTTTTATGTATTTGTTTTTATGATCATATTTAATTTTCGAATAAAGCTATTTGATTGATTGACACAATCACAAAGAAATTTGGCAAACTGAAAATATAATTTGGGATCATGGATATCAACTTGACAGTTGTTTCCACTGATGAAACATGCAAAATAGAGTCTAAGGGCAGAGTCACAAATTTGGCGGTCTGACTGCCTGACCGTCACTGTGGCGGTCCTAAGAAGACCGCCATGGCAGTGGTCTCCCACCCACCGTATTACCGTGATTGAAGGTTGAGCCACACACCGCCACGATGGAGTGCTCCTTGCCAGCGATGAGGCACACTAAAATGCTGGATATTAGTTTGCTGACACGGTCACTGCAGCGGTCTCTCTCCCAATTATGAAAATATTGCAGTACTAACCGTCCCCTCATGGCATTCCTCTGACGGCGGGAAGTAAGCAGCAAAGCAACAGAAAAGTGGCCATTGGATGGACACAAATACAACACACCCGGTGTTCCTTGGATAATTGGAGACACCTGCATGGCACACTATAAAATACACCCCACTCCAAACTATGATCCAGGCTATTTCTACCTCCCACTGCTCACACACCACATACTTTTCTTGCTCCTTCATTTTCCCCATCTCCTGGGTGTCTTTTCAGTCCCTTCACCATTTCATTATGTCACATACAAAAATCCTATGTTTTCAGAGCAAGCATTGTCAGTCCTGGTGGATGAAATTAGAGAAGAGTAGAGCCACATTTGTTTGGAGCCCAAGTCCAACATACTAGAAAGAGCTGGAACGACCTCTGGAACAAGGGGCATAACCTGGCCACTAGGCAACACCTGGAGGCCCTGAGGACTTGTGGTGGCCCTCCCATCACCCCCATGCAGTTACTACCCTGGGAGAAGAAGGTCCTGGCAATCATTTACTCTGAAGACATGCATGGAATATCTGGGGGAGCAGAGTCTGGTAAGTGGCACTTCACAAACGTACATGAAACCTGAATAGCCGCTTCAGTCACAAACCAGATTTCAACAATGTGTGTAGCAAATATTTCCCTAACTTACAAACTGGAAACTATCAGTGTCAGAGGTGAAATTATTCCTGTGAGAATTTGTCGAGTCACATATAGGCTATGTTGCAGCAAGTCATACACCATGCCATTATGCCTGCAAGTGTATTATAAATGAAAATGTCCCCTGATACATCCCCTGATACATCTGATCTCACCCAATGTAAAGGTATAGCTCATACCAACAGAGGAAGACAAGTGCTTCAAGAAGACCGGAGCCCGGCCGGCTCCGCTCCCAAGTCCCGGGTCCCAGGAGGGGGCCCGGGTGAAAGAAGGTCCGCGCCGCAGAGGAGACCCCCGAGGGAGGAGACGCCGCCTCTGTAACCGAAGGTGAGTGCCGGCGTCCCCGTGGGTCCCTCCTCTGCAGTGCCCAGTGCTTTTTCCTGCTGCTCGGCCTGCAGCGGCAGCCCCAACAACGGGGCCGCCTTGGTGTAAGAGCCGAGTGAGGCTCCAACGGGGCCCGCATTGTTTTCTTCGAGCGCTGGTGCACTCCAACGGACCGCATTGCTGCTTAGGAGCGCAAGTGCACTCCAACGTTACGGGGCCAATATTAGTTCAGAGCCTCGAGGGCTCCCACGTTGTTTAGAGGGGCATTTGTCTTGGGAAAAGAGCGGCCCGGAAGGCAGCGGGCCGCTCCAATGTTGGCCCCCACATTTGCTCAGAGTCCAGAGGGACTCCACCGACGGGGGCACATTGTTCTTGAGACACGAAGGCTCTAGGGGGCATTTCTTGTTGTTAGAGCCCAGAGAGGCTCCACGTGAGTGCTGTACATTGTTTTGAGAAGGCACAGTGGTGCCCCAGCATTTCTCCAGCTGCCCAGCACTTAGTGGGCAGCTGCAACGTTTAGGTTGTGGCCTTTACGCTTTGGCTTGCGCAGCCAGCGCAGCCTTGCCCTGACTCTGCTGGACAAAGGGAGTTTGAGCCCCTGAGAGGCCAAGTTGGCCTGGGGACAGTTTCCCTGTGTTGTGCCCTCCCCTAGGGTACCTGGGGACTTATGTGAGTTTGGCGCAATTGTGTTTTCCTGCACCGCTGAATGTGTTTTTATGCGTCATGTGCCTTGTTTTTACACCGCTGAATGTATGTTATGCATCATGTATTTTCCTTCCCTACACCTCTGAATGTGTTGTGATGCATCATGTGTAATGTGCTTATACCCCTACAGGTATTGTGATACTTAGGTGGTTGTTTTTCTCCTAGTACAGGTGGTGCTAGTGAGGTCCTGGTTCCCTGCGCAATATTCTCCTAAGGTGGTTAGGGTTGCGTAGGTGGTACTTACCTGTTGCCAGTGGTTACTGGTTGTGCGCTACATTTTCTAATTAGTGCTACAGTGATTTTATGTGCTATGTTCTAAAGTATTATTCCTACAAAGTGTTATTCCTACAAAGTGCTAGTTCTAAAAGTGCTGATTCCTGACAGTGGCCCAGGTAGCCCTGTCTTGTACATATCCCCTGTAAATTCTGCCTGTGCCTGTTGGCACATTGTAAAGTGTGTGTTTTTATCTAATGTGTTTTGGTATAATACAAAGGCTATTTTTATATAATACCTTGTGTGGAGTTTCTTTTGTGGTGGGCCTTGGGTGTTGTTGCTGGGTGCGCGCGCAAACGCTTTACACATTGCCTCTGGGATAAGCCTGACTGCTCATGCCAAGCTACCAAGGGGGTGAGCAGGGGTTATCTTTGGCGTGTAACTCCCCAGCCCTGACTAGAGTGGTGGTTTCTGCCTGGCTTTGGCGCAAGCCCTAGCCAACCAAAAATCCCATTTCTAACAGTACACAATGTCAATTGTTACACAAAAAACAACTGATCCACAACTCCTATGGAGTGATCAGGCTACATCCAATGCACTCCTAAGATACATGTCGCTATACTGTCCTGTATGTAGCCCTGGTCACATTAACTGGAATATAACATGGCATGATGTATGACACCCCAAGTGTGTTGGGCCAACATTGAAAGCTAGTACCAAACATCTAAAGATGTAAAGTGGCAGGTGGCCCTTTGACTTGGCACTGCTCACATGAGAACAAATGGCAAAGACAAAAGAAGTTGTGTCAACTACTGTCTTGTACTCAGCTGGGCCTTGGAAAGTGTAACATTACCAAACACATCTCTAATGTGTTAGATAGAATGGATATTAAAGTCATGTGTACTACTTTAACAAACACCCTAGAACTCTGGATATGCTATGAGCTGCATATCAGAAGTACATAAATATGTAATCTCTAATTGTCAGAATAACATGTGCATGAAAACTGAAACTATCAATATATTCATCTCTACCTATTGCAATTCGCCCTCTATGTCTTACTAACTGGGTTACAAGATCAGAAGGTACATATCCCACATCAAGTTATAACAATGTTTTCCATTATCCAATAGATCTATCGCTCATATCAAGTGGCCAGAGCTCTGACAATGAAGAGACCACCACTGCACCCCAGGAGCATGCCAACAAATGGGACGACAGTCCAGGACAGGCTGACGTGGATGACGGGGCTGGTCTTCTGGTCTGACCCCAACATTGAGTCTCCCTGTGCCCATAACCCCCCCCCCGCAATTACTCAGCTGACACCGTTTATTGCCATGACATTGTGCCCCTAGCTCAGAGGCCCTAAATCCAGGCTCCTGACGTCCCTGTCACCACCCCTGCAAAGAAAAGCCAGGAACCAGTGGGGCATCCCAAACTGTGCAAAGGGCACAGGATCATCAGGACAGAGGTAGAAGGAGGGTATTTGTGGGCCAGCAGAGTAAGGTCACTGGGGACAGTCAACCCCAGTCGATCATCTACCAGGTCTTGGGAGCATACCATCAGTCCCAAGACAAGATGGACCAGATAGTGACCGAACTCATGGAGAATAAGCAAGTGCAGAGGGACACACACAGAGTTAGCAGCCACAACACCAACATGAGGTGCCTCGCTGGGGTGCTGGTGAACATAAACAACATTCTAGCTAGGGCTTTTCCAGCACCATCTACCTCATCCTGTAGTGACTCCCCATCAGGCCCCTCTACATTAAATTCAGCCACAGGAAGGGAGGCCCTGCCAGAGGAGCAAACCACAGCCAGAACCCCAGTCACTGCAACTGCAAATCCCCAGCGCACTGGCAGGGAAGGGTATCCATGGAAATATCCAGCCTCTTTGGCTGGCCAGACGAAGGCCACCACCAGCAAGAAGCGTCAGACCTAATTTCCCATTATGTATAACTGCCATTCAGTTTGTGGACTATTTCATTTTCCTTTTTGATGGCAGGAGCATGTTGGACATTGGACTCCAAACAATGTGCCCTCTACAATAATACCTTCATCCACCATGACTAGCTCCTTCACTGTTCATTTTAATTGTTCTCCATATCACATATTGTTTAATTATGCATTGTTCATGTAAATAAATGCACTTCTCTGAATTTCATTGACTGCTGTAGCTTACCTCATATCTACCAACACATTCATGTATACCCACCTAAACTTTACAAATCAACAAAGTGTTGCTTATGTAGGAATGGATATTTAGCATGTACACAATTTTTACCATAGGTTCACAACCATGGGGCCGATTCCAATCCTGGAAAAGGCGTTACGAATCGTCGTACGGAGCGTTTTCTCCGTACGACTCGTACCCGGTAAACTGTCCGTACAACCTAGGAAGTACGATTCGTACAGAAAGCCTATTTCCGTACGAATCGTACAAAAGACCGTACGGGTAAAAAATACCTACGATTCTGATCCGGAACAGCCTGTACGCGACGTCCATACGTATTTAAGCAGCGTTTTACGGCCCAGCAAGTACGATTCGTCCCTACGTCACTCCGTACGGCTCTTTTTTTACGGGAGCCAATAACAGCCATAAAAGCTGAGTCCCCAGGGGTACGAGCCTTACAGGCATACACCCCCGTGCGTTGTGTATGTACGGTGCGTACCCCCTGCGCATATGTACGCACCGTACCCCCAGCGCTTATGTACGGTGCGTACCCCCAGCGCGTATGTATGGTGCGTACCCCCAGCGCGTATGTACACACCGTACATACGTGCGGGGGGTACGGTGCGTACATATGCGCTGGGGGTACAGTGCATACATACTCGCTGAGGGTACGGTGCATACATACGCGCTGGGGGTACAGTGCGTACATATGCGCTGGGGGTACAGTGCATACATACGCGCTGGGGGTATGCACCGTACATATGCATGGGGGCCTGTACGACTCGCACCCTGGGAACAACTTTTCCCGGGATACGAGTCGTACAAACTTCGCTTCGTAGCGGGTAAAGTCATTCCCCGTGAACGGGACGTTTTCCGTATGAATCGTAAATCAGAAAGCCGGTCCGGATCGTACTTGTACGGTCGGACTGTATTTTTACGATTCGTACGGAAAAGTGTCTGGGTCCATCTCGTACAACTTTTCCCGATACGACTCGTATGGATCGGGCCAATCCGTATGTACTTTTTCCCGTACGAATCGTACTTCATGGGTCAGACGTGACTTGTATGATTCGTACGGAAAAAAATCCGGATACGAGTCGTACGGAAAAAAAAAATACAGGATTGGAATCGGCCCCCATGTGTCACAAAAAAAACAGTTCACCAAAATAAATTGGTAGAAAACGTTTTATAATCACAGACATGACATACATGGAAGAAAGGAACATGTTAGATATTTCTGAGGTGTTGAGGTCATTCATCATGAATCAGTGTCATCACCTGGTTCCTGCTCTCCTGCCTCACAGCACAGATCCAATAAGTATCACACCAACAGTCAAAGTGAGGGCTGCAATGCATTTGTTTTCCACCGGTTCCATCCAGTACACAGGGACAGTATCTGGTGGTATCTCACAAACAATGTTCCGTTATGTGCTAGGATAACTCCTCTTGTATTAGAAGAGGCACATTCACAGCTACATCCAGTTCACCTAACGCCATGATTAAACTGGATCACTGACAGAATATCGAGGTATAGAAATATTGACACAAAGTATCGATGTCCAGAATATTGAATTCCTATCTGCATGATGGTAAGTACAAAAATATCGAGAAAAAATATGTTTTTTCTTATGTTTAAAAAATAATGTAAAATAAAGTAAATAATACATATAATTAAAAGAAACATAGCTAAAATGTTTAAAATTATAACTAATACATATAGGTGCCGATTCCGATCCTGTAAAATCCGGGTACGAATGGTCGTACGGAGCGTATTCTCCATACGACTCGTACCCGGGAAATCCTCCTTACAAAGCAGCAAGTACGATTCGTACAGAAATACCATTTCCGTACTAATCGTAAAAAACGTGCGGCGAAAAAATACCCACAATTCTGATCCGGGACATCGCGTACGTGACGTCCGGACAGAGTCAGGCAGTGTTTTACGGACCAGCAAGTAAGATTCGTGCCTACGTCACTCCGCACGGCTCATTTTTTACGGCATCCAAAAACTACCGGGAAATTGAGGACGACGCGAAGAAGGAGCACCGGTACACGACGGACAGCCATGGACCCCATCCTACGTGTCATCCCGGCCCTCCTAGCCTACGACCTGGTGCACCGAAACAGCCGCGCACGCCGCAGAAGGTCAGAACAACACCCAGGGGCAAAGGGGGGGCAGGAAACATAACCCCTACCCAATTTACAAAAAATATATCCTGTACATATATTACCTCCAGGGTCTGGTCACTTCGGGGGGCGTGTCCACCAATCCCTGAGTACCGCCACAACGGAAGTGGACGTCTACGCGTACCCATCACCACTACAATGGTGGGATGGACCGTACCCACGCTCTGAGGGCGCGGGTACGGTCCGTACCACGTGTACCCCTACATCACCACTACAATGGTGGTACGGACCGTACCCACGCTCTGAGGGTGTGTGTACGGTCTGTACCACCATTGTAGTGGTGATGTAGGGGTACGCGTGGTACGGACTGTACCCACGCCCTCAGAGCATGGGTACGGTCCATTCCACGCGTACCCCTACATCACCACTACAATGGTGGGACGGACCGTACCCACGCGCTGAGGGCATGGGTACGGTCTGTACCATGCGTACCCCCACATCACCGCTACAATGGTGGCACAGACCGTACCCACGCGCTGAGGGCGTGGGTACGGTCTGTACCACGCGTACCCCTACATCAACACTACAATGGTGGGGCGGACCGTACCCACGTGTGTACGGTCCGTCCCACCATTGTAGTGGTGATGTAGGGGTACGCGTGGTACGAACCGTACCCACGCCCTCAGAGCGTGGGTACGGTCCGTACCACACGTACCCCTACATCACCACTACAATGGTGGGACGGACCGTACCCACGCTCTGAGGGCGTGGGTACGGTCCGTACCACGCGTACCCCTACATCACCACTACAATGGTGGTACGGACCGCACTCACGCGCTGAGGGTGTGGGTACGGTCCATACCACCATTGTAGTGGTGATGTAGGGGTACGTGTGTTACGGACCATACCCACGCTCTGAGGGCGTGGGTACGGTCCGTACCACCATTCTAGTGGTGATGTAGGGGTACGCGTGGTATGGAACGTACCCAACCTATGAATGCGGGGGTACGGAGCGCATCACCCGTACACCTAGGGCACCAGTACATTTGTGATACAAGGCGTACACACGCCACAAATGTTGGCTTAGGGCCTGGTGCAGCATATAACCAGTATATTGGGGGGGGGTGTATGCCCAGGACAGCAGTGTACTGCACCAAGGGTGCGGGTGGGTGGGTGGGTGGCTGTCTAGGATTCCCAGCAGTGGACAAAGACATGTGAGGTGTGGGTGCAGAGGATATCAGCAGTGGACAGAGACATGTGAGGGGTGGGTGCAGAGGAATACCAGCAGTGGATAGAGATATGTGAGGGGTGGGTGCCTATCACTCCCAGCAGTGGACAGAGACATGTGAGGGGTGGGTGCCTATCACTCCCAGCAGTGGACAGAGACATGTGAGGGGTGGGTGCAGAGGAATACAAGCAGTGGACAGACATGTGAGGGGTGTGTGCCTATCACTCCTAGCAGTGGACAGAGACATGTGAGGGGTGGGTGCCTATCACTCCCAGCAGTGGACAGAGACATGGGGGTGGTTGTAGAGGACTCCCAGCAGTGGACAGAGACATGGGGGTGGGTGCAGAGGACTCCCAGCAGTGGACAGAGACATGTGAGGGGTGGGTGCCTATCACTCCCAGCAGTGGACAGAGACATGTGAGGGGTGGGTGCAGAGGAATACCAGCAGTGGACAGAGACATGTGAGGGGTGTGTGCCTATCACTCCCAGCAGTGGACAGAGACATGTGAGGGGTGGGTGCCTATCACTCCCAGCAGTGGACAGAGACATGTGAGGGGTGGGTGCCTATCACTCCCAGCAGTGGACAGAGACATGTGAGGGGTGGGTGCAGAGGACTCCCAGCAGTTTCCCACTCCCAGGAGGATGGATGTCTTACACACACTGCATGACACACCACATGTGGGTGTGAGGACATATAACACATGCATACCCACCCCTGGCGGATGCAGCACAATAAACACACAGAGATCATGCCACAAGACTGTATAGTCATGTCAATGCCTACTAAACTAAGAGAGCCAAAGGGAACACACACTGTCACGCACATCCCAGGACTGATAGGAATGTACAGGTGCTGGGACAGCCACCAAGATGTTGTCTCTCATGGAAGGAATAGGGTGGAGTTCCCACAGATACAATGCCCACAATTGTCAGTCAGGTGCCAAAATACCCTGCAGAACAAGTACCATATGTGTGCTAGGCTGGGATTACACACATGCATAGTGCGGAAAAGGGAGAATTTCTCCATGAAGGCATGGCAACATACTCAATACACAAGTACAGTAACTAGCAAGGATGGCACAGACGATGCAGCCGGAGACATTGCTGAGCAGGCATGGCCATAGTTGAAGGGATCCGTCACCAACAAAGGGAATGTATACACAGGTCAGCACAACAATTGTGCAACTCTCTGCAGGGAAGATGTCAGGTGCCACGGAGGAAGGGAAACTCCTTGGTACAATGTCTCAAAAAACAAATAACACACACGACCAAAGATCCTTTGCAGAGACCTTGTGAATGATGGCACGCAGATCCCATGGGCCACCTCATGACCATCAGACTCGAACCTTTGCCCGAAACATAACACATTACCACAACCCCAACTCCTGGAGCATCAGCACCAACATCAATACCTGAAAAGCAATAGTGTTCAAAGTCAAAAGAAAATGCTTTAATCAGCATGAGATAATATGTTTTTCAACAACACTATATACAAAGGCCAATGGCCAGTCCAGAGTCCAGAATAGAAGTCCTTGGGGGGACTCATGGGCACGTGTCTCCCCTAGCTTGCCTGCACATTAGAACCCTCAGGTTCATCGACTTGGGGGGGGGGGCATCATGTGGGGAAGGACCAGGCACCGCAGGGACAGGAGCTGTAAGGGTAGGTGTGGTGGGTGCAGGGCTGGACGCCTCCACCACAGGGGATGGGGCAGCACCAAAGGTGGAGGTGAGCTCGGCGCTGCACACTTCTGCCAGGGCGTCCAGAGTATCCCCTGCACCGGAAGAAACCACAGGCACAAAGGAGGGGGGGTCGGAGGGATGGGGTGCAGTGCTACTGGGGGAGGGGGTGGACGGGGGGGGGAATCAACTCCCCTACCCAGGGAGTGCCTTGCCTGTTTGCGGGCTGGTGACCCAGTGGGGCTGAGGCCCAGCACAGCCAAGTAGCTCTCCTTGTCTGACTGTGTGGCAGGAGAGCCAAGGGGAGTGCCTTTGGTGGGACTGGGTAGTGAGGCATGCGGACTCAGACTGTGGCTGCGTGTATGCCTGTGTGCCCCAGACCCAGTGGGTGTGCCTTTATCCCCCTGAGTGTGCGTGCCAGGAGGTGTGTGCTTGCCCTTACGTGTTTGTGTGCTGCCTGTGTCTGGTGGGGTGCGTGCTAGGGAATGTCTGGGTGTGCATGGGACAGGCATGGGAGTGGGAAGTGTGGATGGTGCAGGAGTAGGGGGGGATGATGCGCTGCAGGAGACTCACTGCTGCCGTCAGTGAAGAGTCCATGGACCTCAGCAACATCCGTTGGTCAGACATCGCTGCTGACATGCCCTCCATGAACGACACCATCTGTGTCAGCAGTGTGGTGTGGCCATGGAGGACATTCAGCATCGATGTCTGGCCAACCTGCAACTGCCGCTGAATGTCCACAGACTCTGCAGTGAGGGCAGCAGGGGTGACAGGGGCAAGGGGTGCGATGGTTGGCACAAAGGAGACATGGTGGTGCCCTGCACGGACAGAAGGGACGGAGCAAGTGGGAGGGCGGTGATGGGAATGGAGGAGGCGGTGACAGATGTTGTGCTGCTGCCAGGTGTTGTAGCAACCTCCGCCCCCTCGAGGAGTTCAGCCTCTGACCTCTCAGCGTCGTAGTCGGTGTTGCCACCAGACAGGTCCTCCGCCTGACTCCCCTCGCCCTCCGTGCCACTTGCTCCCGCAGACTCGCCAGCAGTGGTGGCACCGGTGCTGGATCCCTCCTCCAGGTCCGAGCAGGTGTCTCCCTTAGTGTCCTCCGATGATGCTGTGGGCAAGGTGAAGATACAGAAAATAATCAGTCACCTGTATACATCTGACACATGAGTCCAAACAAAATAGGTCACAGTGCATATCAGGAAATGCATCATGAGTAACATCTAGATTACTCCGCACATATGTAAGCCCTGCACTCCCCAGTTGGTTGACCCACCATGCCACTTGGAAACAAGGAAAAATAGGACACAACAGCAAATAACTTGATATCGAATTATACTGAGAAGCTAGTGTCTGGGAACAGTCGAGCACAGCAATACTATGAAGGCATGCCACCTCTTGTTTACTGTGAACGAAACAGTATTGGTGCTCCCAAGGCTAAATAACAGACCGCAATGCTGAAGGTGTCCCCACAATCAGAGACCTGTGAGTACTTTGGAAACCCAAACGAAATACATTGTGATCCCTTGGGAATCACAACACTTTACACAATCTACATGTTTAGAATGTGTGAATGTGCCACTTTGTGAACAGAACACACATGTGCCTGTATAAAAGAAGTCACACTAGGAGGTGCACACAAAACTACATTTACACAGTCATTGTATGAGCTGCCAGCCTTATTCAAATAAGCCACTGTTAGAAAGAAATGGGGTTCCAGTAAGTACATATACATGGCCCCACGGCGGTCTGGATGACTTGACACTCGTAAGTTGGTATCAGCAACAACCAAGGACTTACCCAAATGCCACCACACCGTGGGAACATGTATATGTATAATCAGAAAAAAAGTGTTATTCGAACTGTGCCTTTCTTTAAAATGTGCCAGCGTGTCCCCTGAAAGTGTAAAGGTGGTTTCTTGTGCACTTCCGTGGGAGACATCTGTCATATAGGCACATTATTGTCCTTCACAACAAAACATCAAAGTCAAGCATTGAAAACATGAAGACATGTTGACAAGTGTAGTAAGTGCCAAGGTACAAGACTTCTTGACTAACAACTTGAATCATGCCACCTGTCACATGGCCATCCGTACCATGATGACACAGTTGGCAACACATCTGACCCACTGCCTGTCATGTGGAGTGGCACACATGTCCAAACACAGGACAATGCCTAAGATAATGGGCCTGCAATTGTGTCGGAATAAGGAGCACCTGCACTGAGGAGACACACTCATGGCAAGCAAGAATGTCCACACAGATGTAAGCACACAAAGACCAAACTACGTAGCATCTGGACCACACACTGGTGCCAAAAATGGATGAGCAGGAGTCATGTATTTAAACTTTTGACACATGCTGCAAAGCACAAACATTAAACCCTGCAAAACATGACTGGGTCACTGCATGTTGAGTGTCTGTCCAGACAATTATCAGACACAGGTCAGACCTGGCAAGGAGACATAAGGTTTGGACATGTAGGCCTTGCCCGCACAAACCCCCCATACCTGAGACAATGTGATTTAGACTGATCAAGAACTTACACCTCTTAATCTGGGTTTACTAAAATGTGCATCAAGATTTCCTAAATGTACTCCACTTCACCTTGTGAGGCTGGCACCACATGTTTGTGACAAACAACCATCAACAGATAATTGCGAATAGACACACAGGCACTGCCCAGTGTGAGGATGCACAAGCCAAATGGGGTCACCCTGTCCAGTGGACACATGTAGCACACTTTACATAAATACAAATGAGGCCAGGGAACAATGCCACAGAGGCCAACCTATGCTGAACACACAGAGAATGGGCACAGTGTTGGATGACACACATGATTCCGAGGCAAGGGTGTCTCAGTGGACTGTAGTGGGCACACTGCTCCATGGTCCTGGAATGATCTGACTGTAACATGAGCAACCGTCCCGGCACTATGCATATCTCCCACTCATGCACATCATGTCTGAGGCCACAACATCGGTCATGCATGCTGCAAGTCTGTTAATTTGAAACCTCACACTCCTATGTTGACACTCAGCATCAGTGCCAACAAATATGGACCCCCAAATGACTGAGCAGGACAGGGCACAGGCAAGGTACCAACACATGTCACAGACCACCCCCACACATGATGCCGAAAGCAATGTGCACTTGGATTAACTGGCAGCCTAGATGACCATGTGCAATAGTGTTTACACACAGACCAGGGAACACATGTCAAGGAGGGGTAGAGTGGAAGAACAGCACCGGTTGACTTGGGGGAAAAGGATATGCACTGCACATATAAACCCTGGCAGTGTACCCAGGCGACTGAGCACTTCCAAAAGCTGGTGACACACAACAAACACACATGTACCTACCCCTTCCTGCTGCTGCATCTCCTGTAACCGCCTATCCATGTCAGGGAAGACCACCGCCAGGACACGCTTCATCTGGTGGGTCAGGCGTCGGCGCCCGCCATGGGGGCGTGGAGGTGAGTCCTTCAGCAGGACCCGGGCGATCCTCCGGGTCCAGCACCGGATGTCCTGCCACCGTTTTCTTACTTGGGCTAGGCGCTGACTGCGACCCTCCACCGATCTGAGGGCCTGCTTCCAGATCTCCCCCTTCACGTAGGCAGTTACCTGTGAGGATGACAAAGTGAGACAACATCACTACACCTGCTCCATGTCAGAGAGACACACATTTGAACATCTTTGATATGTTGAACAGGGCATAGGATGCTGCCAAGGAATAGCATCTTAGTCATATGGACATTGGCCTCTGTGGAAGCCCCAATGTACTACATGGCATATAAAGTACACAGGTGGCATGAGGGGTACGACACACTCCATGAACATGGCACACACTGTGCATCACAAGCAACACCAGGCTGATGGACAGCACCTCCAAGCAGTTACATGCCCCAGGCCACTGACGCAACCTCAGTAGAGTACACAGACACACACAGGCACAGATCAATCACATGCCATTGGCAACAGCGGATACAAACCTCACTCTGCACATGTGCCACTTGCCTGTGGGGTGTCACAGGTGTGGGGCTAGCTCAGCAAGTCAGATACACATCACGGCTTACTTCTCACATCAGATGGGTAGAGCTGTTGCCTCCTCCATGCAGCTGTGGTGCAACACTTCACATAGACACTCATCCACATGACAAGGAACATTCACACACATCAATGTCCAGGGGGCGTACACATCACTTGGACACTCTCACCACAGCTCCACTCAACTCACACACATCTGTGGGTACAGTCACCTGTCACACCGGGGAGACCACTGAATCACCTCAGGACTATAGACAAAAAATGCCACAAAGGTTTAGCCAGGCTGAATGTGTCATGCACTATGCAGTGAATCTCACAGTAAGCACAATGCAAGTGAGGAGTGCCCACATGAACTACATCATGCTCTGCATGGGAGAGATAAGCCATTCCACCCCCCTGGGACCCACTCCAAACAACATTGCATGTCTGTCACACCTGGACACAATGCCAGAAGTGACAGTCACAAAAAAGGTGCACAGTCAAAGCTAGTGGAGTCAGCACTCACCTGCTCCCCTGGTCTCCCATACAGGCTGGAGTACTGTGGGAGGATGACATCCAGCAATGCCTCATTCTCCTCCTGGGTGAATGGCTGGGCCCTCTCCACAGACCTTGACATGGTGCCAGAGAAAGCACAGACAGCAGCAGTGTTGTCGACAGGAAAGTTGTGCAGGCAAGTGCCCTCTCATGGGTTCTGGCTGACTTATATCTGTCTTGCTGAGGGGCATTCATTTGGAGGAGTACATAGTGATTGGTCAGATTCATTCGCATCTTACGTTTACTCCAATCCCTTTCCACATACACCAGTGACAGCATTTGCATCATTCAAAATTTGAGCATCATGTCAAGTCAACAACCACTTTGCAACATTGTATTTTGTGGCCAACTGACTTTTCCAGGCCACCTGATGATAAATTTGAACTGAAAACTCTGTATCCATGACAACCAGCATGCATTTAGTGCCTAATTCTTGTCCCTTATGTGTCCTCTATGTAATTTTCAAATCCACACACAGGTACGGTGCGTTTCACACATACCCCTACGGCACCAGTTGCACAGTGCCTTTGACACGTACGTGTAGGCACTGGTAGTACACGTACCCGTACGTGTACTACCATTGCGGACACGTAAGTGTAGGCACTGATAGTACACGTACGGGTACGTGTACTACCAGTGCCTACACGTACGTGTACTACCAGTGCCTACACGTATGTGTAGGCACTGGTAGTACATGTACCCGTACGTGTACTACCAGTGCCTACACGTACGTGTACTACCTGTACCTACACGTATGAAAGTACACGTACCTGTACGTGTACTACCAGTGCCTACACGTACGTGTACTACCAGTGCCTACACGTACGTGTAGGCACTGGTAGTACATGTACCCGTGTGTGTACTACCAGTGCCTACACGTACATGTCCGCAATGGTAATACACGTACCCGAACGTGTACTACCAGTGCCTACACATATGTGTACTACCAGTGCCTACACGTATGTGTAGGCACTGGTAGTACACGTACCCGTACGTGTACTACCAGTGCCTACACATACGTGTCCGCAATGGAAGTACACGTACCCGTACGTGTACTATCAGTGCCTACACGTACGTGTACTACCAGTGCCTACACGTACGTGTAGGCACTGGTAGTGCGGGTACGTGTACTATCAGTGCCTACACGTACGTGTCTGCAATGGTAGTACACGTACGGGTACGTGTACTACCAGTGCCTACATGTATGTGTACTACCAGTGCCTACACGTACGTGTAGGCACTGGTAGTACACGTACGGGTACGTGTACTACCAGTGCCTACACGTACGTGTCCGCAATGGTACTACACGTACGGGTACTTGTACCACCAGTGCCTACACGTACGTGTACTACCAGTGCCTACACGTACGTGTAGGCACTGGTAGTACACGTACGTGTGTACGGTCCATACCACGAGTGCTCCTACGGCCACACAACTCTAGTGATACGGACCGTACACACGCCCTCAGAGCGTGTGTACGGTGCGTTACACGCGCACACGAAAGGAATGGAGGTCTCAGACTGGCACAAGGATGTACATCAAGTCATTGTCATTGCTGTCCTACATGTGCAGGGCCTAGGTGTGTCAGGCAGTGATATTGCACATGTCTCCTCATGTATTTGCACAATTGATGTGTGATGACCTGTGTACACATGTCATGTGTGATGGGGCACTATGTGGCACACTTCCCCTTCGCACTTTGCACATGTGTACATGTAGTACAAACGTGTCAAGCACAGCATCACTGGTATGGCACAGTCACCACCACCCACAACTGTCCCCTGATGCCAGGGACACTAACAACTGACATTTAATGACCAGCGTGCAACGATGTGACTATGTCATGTGTGTGTCATGTGTTCCCATGAGCTTGCTGTTGGTGTCCCGTCAACTGCATCTGCTGTTGCTGCATCCAACATGTGTCTGTGTCTAGATGGGCATGGCACACATCTACGCACACCATGCCACATGTGGATTTCCACGTAACGTGTGTCTGTATGCATCTAACTTGATATTTTGACATGAGGACATATCTGCGTCGTCTCAATGTCTGTGTTTTCTGTTTTCACGTGTACCTCTTCATCGCGATGTGTGTGATCTGTACATTTGACAGTCCATGTGATCTGTGCGTCTAGCTTGCCGTCAGCTGTCTGTATGAGATGACATCCTTAAAATGCTGAGATGTGGATGTATGTCACTCTTGTGATGTCTCTGGCTATTCACTGACACTGGCCCACAGCTCGTTTCAGGGCATGTCATGTCAACTTGACAATCAACGGGTGTAGCTGGCTTTTCATAGGAGTACCACCTGGCTGGCATACGTGTCCTGGATATATTGCACAGACCAGACTCTGTATTTAGCAGATGTGTATTAGCAGTTGAGCATGTGCTCAGTTCATTGACATTGATGTTGTTATGTTCTCACTCTTCGTTATTCATTCCCAATTTCTGCAGGGCACCGCCTCTCCCCAGACCAATGCCAGACGTGGGTGCCATGAGGGAACGTGACTGCATACGCCGTTACAGATTCACCCAACAGTTGATTGAGGACCTGACAAACAGGCTGGCACCACACCTCCAACCACGACACAGTTATCCTACTGCGCTGACCCCCAAGATGAAGGTGATGGCAGCCCTACATTTTTTTGCCACAGGTACGTTTCAATTCACCATAGCTGATGTTGGTGGCAAGTCCCAGACGATGTTCAGCCGTGTCCTGCATGATGTTTTGGCAGCCATGTTGGAGCACCTGGATGAATTCATCCATTTTCCGACTCCTGAGGAGTTGACAGGTATCAAGGGTGATTTCTATGCCCTGGGAGGGATGCCCCATGTCATTGGGTCCATTGATGGGACACATGTGGCTTTTGTACCACCACAGGCACAGGAGGTTGCCTATCGCAACCGTAAACATTACCACTCTATAAATGCCCTTGTGGTGTGTCTTGCTAACATGCTGATTTCCCATGTCTGTGCACGTTTTCCAGGGTCATCACACGATGCCTACATCATGAGGCGTAGCAGGGTGCCACAAATGATGCTGCGGCTGCACAACGAACGAGCATGTCTTGTTGGTGGGTATACTCGGTTTGTCTTGTGTTTTGCGGTATCTTTGTATCTTACGGCATCTCCTGACCCACTTTTTTACATGATGTTTCCATGTAGGGGACTCTGGCCATCCCAACATGCCATGGCTGATGACGCCTCTCCGCAACCCAAGATCAGCTGCAGATCACTGTTACAACGATGCACACGGGCAGACCAGGCGAGTGATTGAGAGGACGTTTGGCCTCCTGAAGAGCCGATTCCGGTGCCTTCACAAGTCAGGCGGGTCCCTCCCATATGCACCGGTGAAGGTCTGCAAAATCTTCCTCGTGTGCTGCATGCTGCACAACATGGCAGTGGAGAAGGCAGTGCCACTCATCCTGGAGCAGCATGAGCAGGAACATCCACCCGTGGAGGATGAAGGGCTTGGTCACGAGGCAAGTGAGGAGGAGGAGGAGGATATCCGGAGTCAGCTCATACGCAACTTCTTCTCATAATGGTGAGTCACTGGGTCTGAGTGTGCACGCTTGGAGCCTTGTGTGGCATGTGTTGCAATGTGTGTGTCCAGCTGACTGTATGCTAAGTGACTTAGATGTGTGTTCTGATGTGTCACTCGAGTGATGATGTCATTCCACTCATTTTAGCTGTGGCCCTAATTTTTCTAATCGCATGGTGACAACATTATTCCTGTAGAGTAAATGACCATGTATGCGGATAACAATCTTTTAGCTCACTGCTTGTGTGTCTGTCATCCACAGGTTCTTGCGCATGTTGTCTGGTCGTGTCATCGTTGGCCTCCTGCTATTCCTCATGAGTATGGCAACGTGTGCTGAATCAGCGTTCCATGCACGGAGATGTGGAAAAGTCATTTTGGGTGAGGATTGCAGCAAGGCATTTTGGGGTTGTTAGGTGTTTGGAATGTGTGGGGACTGCTCCTGTGCATGTTGGGTTACCATGCATACATGTCAACTCACCATGGGGCACATGACATGTAGCATGACTCCCATGAATTGATAGTCAACCTTCGTGACAGTCATCTCTAATGGTTTGTGGATTCTGATGAAGGCATCAATGTGTGTTTAACATCCCTCTTAAACATACGGGATGCTACGGGTGGACATGGTGTGGGACATCCCCATAACAGGCTCAATGGGGAATTGCAGCCTCTCCGTGTGCAGAAGGGGGTGTTTGGCTCATCCCCTTAACTTGTGTGCCAGGCCATTTGGATTTACTACATCTGTATTGTGAAGGGGGTGTCCAGTGTAGGTCCCACATGTTCAGCCAAATGACCTGTGTGTCTGTTCATATTGATGCTTTTCCCTTAGTGTGAGCCTGAGTAATAAAGGGGTTACCCACCCTCCAAGGTGCCTCATCTCTGTCAATGCAGGTCTCTTGCCACTTTGCATGCGTCATCTCTGGCATAGTTGTCAAAGATTGTGCATATAGGTCTATGTGTAGTTTGGCTACATGCATGCAGTTCTTCATGGGTTAGAATCTCGATTGTGCCTGAATTCCATGGTTGTGTATGTATTTGGGGATGTTGGTCCCCACGACGGCCCGTCAATGCCTGCTGAGGGTGTGTCTCCTGTGCACGGCTCGGCCTTCTGTTTCCTGATCCTGTGTCAGTCATCTTTGGAGATTGTGCATCCATTTTCTCTGGGTGTTCCATGGGTAACCGGACACTCCTTCCTTTACATACGCCTGTTGCAGTTGTCCTTTTTGACATCCTTGTCTTTGTGTGCTACTTTTGGCATAGTTTCAAGGACATGCCGCCTGCTGCTGCGGCCCCTGCAGCAAGGGCCCACAAAGTGGCGGGATTCGGCAACACACACGTCTCAAAGATGCTCCTCCCTGCCTACCTTCACCCATTCATTTGGCTGTCATCATCTTGTCGGTGCCACTGTTGGGTACATGTGGTGCCAAAGGCAGGACCGTCAGCACATGCAACGTGCACATTGCACGACCCTCATGTCCTTGCATGACACACATCACACTACAGTCTGATGTTGTAGCCACCCTCCAAGCAATGTCTATCCGAAACTCAACCGCCTGCTCTCAGGCATGTCCTGAGAGCAGTCCCTCATGCTCTACACCGGCTCCGTCCACCAGCAAGGCCATGGGAGTGGGACTCAAGACTTCAGCATGTGGTATAGTGGTGTCATCTGGCACATGGCCCAGGGATCATCTCTCAGCGTGTCAATCTTCAATGTGTCCAGGACCCCCCTCTCCACCATCACATGTGCACACAACATCATCATCATGTCGTATGCCATTGACACCCAGGTGCTCCTTACCCTCACCAAAGACCCAGCCATTGCCAGTTCCAACAGACAAGAAGGCATGAGGTCTGTGGATGAATGGCTGAACATCAGCCAACTGAGGCTGGACTTGTACAGGACTGAGGTAAGCATCTGAGGATTGTCCCCTTACAGCTGGCTCAACTCCTTGTGTCCCACCCGCAGGGGCCCTACACAAGCACCCAGTGGCCACGCACACAAGATGGTGTGCATCATGGATTTGTCACTCACATTTGCCATGCAAATCACCAGCATCTGTACCTCATGCTGCAACACCCTCTGCATGATGCACATGATCCTCAGATAGATCCACTCCAAGGAAAGACAGACCATCCCCCAGGTCCACGACACCAGCCGTGTCAACTACTGCCCCGCACTCTATGGAGCAAGTACATCCTAACTCACAGGAAACTTGTCCACATCCAGGGTGCATCTGCACAACTCAGCTTCAACATCCCGCACCCCATCAACATCACCGTCCACCTGAGATAGCTGCAAGGGATCACTGTGTGCTGCAGGATGACCTTCACACTCCTCACACACACTCAGGAGGCAGTCAACAACCACAGACCCCAAAACCAACCTTGTACGTCTGTCATCCAAGACCCTGTTGGCCCAATTCAATGCATCCAAACTTGGCCTGGCCACCATTCTTCACATCCACAACACTCCAGCATGAAGGAGATGGTTCTCCCACCTGGCCAAACATACCTGGGACTCACTCCCCGGGAACCTCCACATGAGCCATGACCTCTAGGCCTTCATCATCCTCTTCCTGATTGGTGTGTCCGCACAGTATTTCAAGCCCACCCTCAGCAGCTTGAGGCCATCACGGGTGAGTATTGGGCTCCCAGGCTGTATTGGATGATACATTGTGACCCATGTGTGTCCTGTACCGGACTCAGATCCCAGGGTATGGATGGCTGGAGTTAGTTCAACACTCAGGCATAGTTTGACATTAACACACACTTATGTTGTAGACTAATGCAAAATGACTGCAACATCTCATGAAAAAAAATTGTTTTATTCTCGGTGGGGTACGTGTTTTGGTAGATAAAATAAGGTGCTCTACCGGGTGCATAGAATCCAAAGTTCACAGGGGGAGATGCTATCCTTGGCATTTGAAGTCATCAGAGTCCAGACCACAGTGTTGGTCATCATTGGTTAGACTGTGACCAGCAAGTCCATGTGGCAGAGAATGTCAGTGAATGATGTGCTGCTGTTGCGCATGAAGGCCAGGTGCCAGGCCAGGTGACCTGGGAGATGTGGATGGTCCGCTGCCTCTCACGGTCTTTTCCGTGGACGGCCCACCTTCCTCCGGGGACCCTCAGATGAAGGCCTTGACAATGTTTGGGACGCTCCGTCGGACGAATCCTCCTCCTCCTTCCTCCCTGTGGCTGGTGCTGGTCTGCGCCTGGTGTCACAGGGAGGGTTGCCCATGTTGTCGGCGATCCGACGGAGTGAATGGCTTATGTCCCTTTGCACAGCCACGAGCTCAGCCAGTCTTGCCTCCATCCGTCCTTGGTGTTTTTGTTGACTGGCGTGTTGCTCGGCCTGCTGATTCTTAGTGGTTTGTGTAGCCTGGGACATGGCATGGCCTTGCTTTGTGAATGGGGCATACACATGTTAGTGGCATGAGCGTTGTTTTTGAGTGTGGTTGTGTCCGGTGAGGGCTTGGGGGTTGGTGAGTGCATTTGTTGTAGTTGGGGTGTGGATGCCATTACCCCCATGTTACATAAGTTGTTTGTGTACTCACCAGGCTCGGCAACTCCTTCGACTCCATGTACTCCCACCGGCGGAAGCAGGGCCATCACCTTCTCCTCCCAGGGATGGTAATGTACCGGTCTGCGGGGCAGCCCACCTCCTGTGATGTTACTCTGGGCGTAGTCCTCGTTCATTTTGTGCTTGACTGCCCTCCGCAGATCGTACCACCTGGCTTGGCATTCATTTCTGGTCCTTCTGATGGGCGCAACAGCATTCACCCGATCGACGATCGTCTGCCACAGGCGTGATTTTTCGGCTATGCTGGTCTGTCTGACCAATGTTCCAAAGAGCTGTGGCTCGACTCTGATGACTTAGTTGACAAGGATGTCCAGCTCCTCCCTTGTGAACTTTGGATTCTTGTCTGTGGGCATGGTGTGGTGTGTGGGTGTGGATGGTTGTGGGTGTGTGTGTGTGAATGTGTAGGTGTGTGAGTGAATGTGTAGAGGGGGTATGTGTGAAGGAGGTTGTGTGATGGTGTGTAAGTTAAGGTGTATGGGTGCAGTTGTTTGTGTGTGGTGTCTGTCAGCAGTGGGTCTGTTGCAAAGGATCATGGTTTGTGAGTGTGGGCCCTTTTTATTGGTTCATTTGTGGGTGTGGATGGGTTTGAAATGTTGGTGGGTGTGCTATAAGAGGTGGTTGTGAGTTTGGGCCTCTGTTTGCCTGTTTGGATGTGCCAGGTCAGTCTTTTAGATGTTTTTTGTACTGTAGACGTGTTTTGTGGTGTTGTGCAATTCGAATTGACCCTCCTTGTGCTGTTTTTCAGTGTCCTGGTTCTGTACGAGTTGTTTTAGCGTATGTAAGGTGCGTACATACGCGATGTTGTTGTACAGTGCTCACATATGCAATGTTGTTGTACGGTTCGTACATACGCGATGCTGGGGTATGGTGGTGGGGGACGGTGCGTCCAAGTACGGGGCTGGGGTACGGTGGTGGGGTATGGCACGTACAAGTAAGGGGCTGGGGGACGGTGTTGGGGTACGGTGCGTCCAAGTAGGGGCATGGGGTACGGCGCTGGGGTATGGTGCGTCCAAGTACGGGGCTGGGGTATGGTGGTGGGGTACGGTGCGTACAAGTAGGGGCATGGGGTAGGGTGCTGGGGTACGGTGCGTCCAAGTACGGGGCTGGGGTACGGTGGTGGGGTACAGTGCATCCAAGTACGGGGCTGGGGTAAGGTGGTGGGGTACGGTGCATACAAGTAAGGGGCTGGGGTACGGCAGTGGAGTACGGGGCTGGGGTAGGGCGCTGGGGTACGGTGCGTCCAAGTACGGGGCTGGGGTAGGGTGGTGGGGTACGGTGCGTACATGTACGGGGCTGGGGTACGGTGGTGGTGTACGGTGGTGGGGTACGGTGCATTCAAGTACGCGGCTGGGGTACGGTGTTGGGGTACGGTGCTGGGGTACGGTGCGTACAAGTACGGGGCTGGGGTACGGTGGTGGGGTATGGTGCATACACGTACGGGGCTGGGGTACAGTGCGGACATGGGGGGTACGATGCAGACATATGGGGGGGAGGGGGGGCTGTACGACTCGTATCCCGGGCACAAGTTTACCCGGATACGAGTGGTACGGCGTTCGATCCGTACAGTGCCTTTTCCATGCGCTTGTGTTTCCGCACGGCCGGTACGGATCGTCCTTGCGCGCTCGGACTTCAGTTTTACAATTTGTATGTAAAATTGTCCGGGGACGTCTCGTAGACTTTTCCCGAAGTCATTCGTATGGATTTTTCACATACGAATCGTACTTCGCCGTTTGTATGGGACGGATCGAGTCAGAAGGTAATTTTTTTTAACGGATCGGAATCGGCACCTAAATGTAAAAATAAAGTAAACATATATATGTATAAAATATAATACATATACTTACTTAATAATATTTGTAATTCATTATTTTATTAACTTATACATTTTTAAAAACACATATTAAAAATGATAAATACATATATATAGATACACATACACCAATAATATAAATAAAAATATGTATAACAAATAAAAAAATAGAATATTTTAAATCTTTTTAAAATACATTATACACTACATTAACTAAAACAGTAGAGAAAATATTGGATAGTGTAGGGGTAAAAAAATACTATTCCCACTCCAGAGAGTGCAACAGTAGGGAAAGTGTTGGATAGCGAAGGGGTAAAAATTACTATTCCCGCTCCAGTGAGTACAACAGTAGGGAAAGTGTTGGATAGCCTAGGGATAAAAATTACTATTCCCACTTCAGAGAGTGCAACAGTAGGGAAAGTGTTGAATAGCAAAGGGGTAAAAATTACTAATCCCACTCCAGAGAGTGCAACATTAGGGAAACTGTTGGGTAGTGAAGAGGTTAAATTACTATTCCCACTCCAGAGAGTGCAACAGTAGGGAAAGTGTTGGATAGCGAAGAGGTTAAATTACTATTCCCACTCCGGAGAGTGCAACGGTAAAGAAAGTGTTGGATAGCGTAGGGTAAAAATTACTATTCCCACTCCAGAGAGTGCAGCAGTAGGGAAAGTGTTGGATAGCGTAAGGGTAAAAAATACTATTCCTACTCCAGAGAGTGTAACTGTAGGGAAAGTGTTGGCTAGCAGAGGGTTAAAATTAATATACTTATCAATTAAAACATTTATTAACTTAAATAAGCAATTAATAATTCATTAATAATAGATTATTTATAAATAATAACAAATACTAATGAATAATTAATTCATTATAATGAAATTACTTCCCACTCTATTCCCCTATTAACCCACAACCCGCTCCTAAACACAATTAATATAATTATCAATTAATCAATTAATAAAAAGTAATCACCAATTAATTGACAATAAATTATCAATATCAATAAATAAAACTTAATAATTACTTTATTAAAATTAAATAAATTCCCACCCTATTCCCCTATAAACCCACAGCCCGCTCCTAAAAAAATAACACAAGTAATATAATTATCAATGAATCAATTAATAAAAAATAATTACCAATTAATAATTAATTCACAATTAATTAATTATCAATTTGAATAAATAAACATTAATAAGTACTTTATTAAAATTAAATTACTTCCCACCCTATTCCACTATAAACCCACAACCCACTCCTAAAAAAATGAGCACAATCAATATAATTATCAATTAATCAATTAATAAAAATTAATTACCCATTAATAATTAGTTAACAATAAATGAATTATCAATACCAATAAATAAAAATGAATATTATAATTACATTACTTCCCACCCTATTCCCCTATAAACCCAAAACATGCTATGGAATAAAAACACATTTAATACAAAATTATTAATGATTTCTAAAAATTGTTATTGAATTTACTATAATTAAATTACTTAATAATAATAATAATAATAATAATAATACAGAAGCTTATAAAGCGCGACAGCTACCCCGAGCAGGGGCGTCCCGGCGCTGAAAACATCAGGCAATAGCACAGGCAGAGAGAGGTCGAGAGCCCCCCTGGTGTATTAGTCTGACTTGAACAGCCAGGTCTTCAGGGCTTTCCGGAAACCAAGTTCTGTGTTAGCCAGGCGAAGGTGGCCTGGCAGGGAGTTCCACAATGTGGCTGCTCTAACCGAGAAGGTTCTACCACCCAGACGGGCTTTCCTAAAGTGGAAAGAGTGGAGCAGATTTTGGGCGTTAGAACGCAGTGCGCGGGACTGTTTGTAGGGGCGTAGTCTGTCTTCCAGATAGCTCGGACACTTGCCGCTTAGAGCCCTGTAGGTCAAGGTCATAGCCTTAAAAATGATTCTCTTCTCTACTGGCAGCCAGTGGAGTTTCAGAAGATGCGGAGAGACATGGTCTCGAAAAGGCAAGCGGCAGACCAGTCTCGCAGCCGCATTCTGTACTATCTGGAGTCAATGAATCGCATATTTGGGGAGGCCAAGGTACAGGGCATTTGCATAGTCCAGCCTCGAGGTGACTGTTGCGTGAACTACCGTTTTACGGCAGTCTTCAGGCAAGCAGTGCAGAATTTTCCTTAGGTTTTTTAATTTGCTAAAACAAGTTGCTGAGACTTGCTGGATTTGGGCTGAGAGGGAGAGATCTGTCTCCCATCTCACCCCTAAGTTCCGGATGCATTTAGCTGGGGCTGGCGGTGGACCCATTTCCACCGGCCACCACAGCTCTGGAACTGGGGCACCGCCCTGCCCGAAGAACAGAACCTCGGTTTTCCCCGCGTTCAGTTTGAGTTTGTTTGAATTCATCCAAACCGCAATATCCCATAAGCAGCCTTTAAAGTTCATAAAGGCCTCCACCGACTGCTCTTTAAAGGAGAAAAACAACTGAGTGTCATCAGCATAGGAGATCGCTTTAACACCCCAATTGGCGATCAAAGAGAAGAGCGACGCGAGATATAGGTTGAAGAGTAGGGGGCTCAGGGCAGAACCCTGTGGAACACCACACCAGAGTTGTCTCGGATCAGACTCATATGGCTTAAGGGCGACCCTCTGCGTGCGGCCACTCATGTAGGATGTCAGCCAGGCCAGAACCTTACCCCCAAAGCCCGCGGCATGTAGCCTCTGGATCAGTATAGAATGGTCCACAGTATCAAACGCCGCAGACAGGTCCAGGAGCACCAGCATTGCCGAATCGCCTGAGTCCATTGCCCACCTAACTGACTCAGCAACCTCAAGGAGCGCGGTTTCTGTACTGAAACCGGCTCTAAAACCTGATTGTGTGTCATGTAAGGCCCCTCTGAGCTCGATGAAAGAGGTCAATTGGTGCTGCACCAATTTCTCTAACATTTTGCCTGGGGGTGAGAGTAGGGAAATGGGACGGAGATTGCTGAGATCGTCTGGGTCGCCATTTAATTTCTTTCTTAAAGGCAGTAAAGTTGCATGTTTCCAGGAATCCGGGAAGATGCCCGTGTCCAGCGAGGAGTTCCATAACTGCAGTAGTGAATCCGCCAGAGGGTTAGCTATTGTTTTCCAAAGTGTGGGTGGGCAGGGATCGTCAGGAGCGCCTGAGCGACATCTCTGGATAGCAGCTAAAGCTTCCAGAGATTGTATTGGGGTGAAATTAAAAAACCCAGGGGCCCCTGGTGCAGTTTGGGATTTGTAGGCTCCGGTGGTGCAAAGGAGTCATAGACTTTTAAAATTTTGTTTTCAAAATGATTGGCTATTTTGCCACACAAGGCTGGGGTGGGGCTTACTTTAGTCTCCAGCGCCTTGGGGTTAAAAAAGGATTGGACTACATTAAAAACCTCGCGGCCGGAGTGGTCTGCATTCTGGATGCGACTAATAAAGTGAGCTCTCATAGCTGCTTTTATGTCCCTGTGGTAGATTTTTAGTGCTTTTTTGTAGGATGCCTTGGTTGAGTCGCTGTAGCTCACTCTCCACTGGCGTTCCTATCTTTTGCACATACTTTTTGTTGCTTTAAGGGCACAAGAGAACCAAGCGGCAGTCGGGGACAGTCTCGTAGATTTAGCTTCTGTAGCCGGTGCCACCTCGTCTACTGCAGAGGCAATCCATTTATGAATAAAGACTGCGTCTGCATCGGATCCGAGAATAGATGGGGACGAGTGGCCTGCAAGGCCGTGCTTAATTCTGCCTCATTCAAGTTTTTCCAATTTCTCTTTAGTGTCCAGCGGGAGCCTTCCGTTTGTCCTCCATTTAGCAGGGGAAAGCCAAAGGGGATCAGATAATGGTCAGACCACGTTAAAGGGACAGCACTCTCAGTCACTAAGTCAGTAAGAGAGGTAAAAACTAAGTCTAAGGTGTGACCTGCTATATGCGTGGGGGAAGGGACCTGTTGGGTGAGGTTCGCGCCTGCCAATGCAGATATCAGTTGGCCTGCTTGTGCGCAATTTGAGATGTCCGCATGTACATTAAAATCTCCAAGAACCAAGAAATTTGTGTACTTTACTGATTTTTGGGCAATCAGACTACATAAGTTTAGTAGTGGCACAGTCTGGGGGTCTGTAAATGAGCATGCCAGCCAGGGCAAAAGACGGATTGAATTGGATGCAGAAATTAAGACCTTCAATGCCCAGCTCAACCAGTGGTTCCGAGGACGTCATCACCCATGAATCCTTGAGGATAATAGCCACCCCGCCCCCTCTTTTTCCGCCCTCGCGGTTGGCATGGAAGAAGTTAAAGCCAGATGGTATAGCTAATGCAATTGAAGTCACCGTATCTAGGTGGAGCCAGGTTTCTGTCAAGAATATTAGGTCCCAGACACCATCGTTAAGAAGGGACCACACCTCCGTGGCATGCCTGACCAAGGATCTACAGTTAATCAGGCAGGCTTTAATTATAACCTTGCGCTCCATTGCGCCCCCACCGAGGACCAGGTTGTCTCATATTGGGGTCCTTAACCATAGCCAAGCTCCTGTGGCAGAACCCACAACTCGGTGGTAATGGAGAGGCCGCAAGGTCATACTGGTGAGCTCCATTGCAAAGAGGGCCTTGAAGCTCCAGCAGCTCATCCCGCGACCAGCGAACAGGCTGGTTGCTCCTGCCTCTAGCATGAAGGCCGGCTCTGGCCGGCGTCCGGCCGCGGACGGGCGCAGAAGGGCTTGCCTTAGGCGCGCCTTTGGCGCGCCAGCGGCGCGCCCGCTGCACGCGTCCGCTGCGCGGCCGGCCAGCCATCTGTCTAAAATACCCTTGGACCCGGAAATGAGAGGCGCGAGGTGGGCGGTAAATGTAAAAGAAGGCCTCGCCGTGCGCCAATACCTAGATGTGGCGCGGCCGGCCAGCCATCTGTCTAAAATACCCTCGGACCGGGAAATGAGAGGCGCGAGGTGGGCGGAGTCGCGTCCGTCCCTCCGTTCAATCGGCACTGTTAGCCGTGACGGACCGGGGACTGCGACCCGCCGAGGAACCCACGCTGTGAGCAGCAGGTAAGCAAGCCCCAGAGCAAGTAAAAGAAATTCCCCAATTAAAAGACACACTCGCAATTAAAAGGGCGTTTAAAACAGGTTGTGCAAAATAACAATTATGTGCCAGAATCACAGAGCAAATACAGGGCAGAAATAGCAGCTTCAATTTCTTTCTATTAGCGTGAAGTAAATGTAAAAGAAGGCCTCGCCGTGCGCCAATACCTAGAACTTCCCACCCTATTCCCCTATAAACCCACAACCCGCTACAGAACTAAAACGCAAAATTTAATATATTACTTCCCACCTTATTCCCCTATTAACAAACAACCCGCTAAGGAACTACAAGGCAAAATAAATAACTTCTAAAAATGTAATACATATATTTAAATACATATATTTAAAAAAAATACAATACTTAACAAAAAATATACAACACATACATTTAAAATACATACTAATATAATCATCGATATTAACAACAATATTTTTACAAATTATATTACTGACTTCGATATTAGCAAAAAAAATATTTCTTACCTTCATGTTGATATTCTGGTCACTGATATTCTTGATGTCGATATTCAGTCCCTTCGATATTTCCAACTCAATATTTTTGTACTCCGAAAATAAAAACTCGATATTATGTCTGTGCACCGATTAAACCAATGTGAAGTATGCTTTGCATAAGTATGGCACACTCCCACATGCGACTGGAGTTTAAGATAGTACACATATTGTATCGAGGTCAACACACAACAGGGAACAAGCCCATAGTACAATTCCGACCTCCTATTCAATTACTCTGCAAGTTGCCTTGCTTTTGGATTTGTACTCCCAAACTCTGTGTTTCTTAGTTCCAGGAGCCAGCTATGTCACCCTTGTACTTCCAAACAGCAACACACGCCCACCAATGTCACACCTCTGCAATTTTCAAATGAAGATGACAAGGTGTAAGTACCTACAACAGGACAACATTTTAAAGAGTACGTTAGAATTCAAACATATATAATATTCCACATAGTCACTATGTGGAGAATAGAGTCTTGCCTTACAATGTGACGTGAACACTATAACAGAAACAAGACTCACATGTCTTAATCTTATTCCAAATACACCTTTGAGAACAACTTGTCCAGGTCTGGTTTTATTTATAAATCTGCTTAACAGGCTTCTGCCATCATCACAACATGAGGTTCTTTAGCAGTCCTAGTAATGTAAGGTCATAAAAGTACTTACACCCAGGAGAAGACGTTGTTGATGAGATCCTGTTGAAAGTTCCCTCCTTCTTCTTTATCACTATCATCTTAATTTGGAATTTCATGGTCTTCACCTGGTGGGTTGCCTTGGTCAGTATCCTCTGCGATGATAGGGATATTTTGTTGCAGAGTGATGCTGTGCAGCATGCAGCAGGCCACTGCGATTTGGCACACCTTCCCGGGTGAGTAGAGGAGGGCTCCCCCTGTCTTGCCCAGACATCTGATTCTGGCCTTCAAGAGCCCACAAGTACACTCCAGAGGACCCCGTGTTCTCCCCTAGCCATAATTGAAGTGTGCTTCCCTGGCATTGTTGGGTTCGTCAGTGGTGTCAGCAACCAGGGTCGGTTGGGATACGCAGAGTCACCTAGATGTAAGTTAGACATAAGTGCAAACATTTGTCATATAATCTGTGTTGACCTGCCTTGATATTACCCATACAGAGTTAGGACAGTTCATTCTCACTAACAAGCCAGGCCCTCTCTGTCTGGAGTTGTGACATCAGCTGGGGTATCCTGTTGTTCCTGAGTATGAATGAGTCATGTGCTGATCCTGGGAACCAGGCAGAGACGTTTGATATGTACAAATCTGCAAGGCAGACAACTTGCTTGTTGATTGAATGGAAATGTTTGTGGTTTTGGTAAGCTTTTTCCCTTTTGTGTGGTGGTACCAATGCAATATGGGTGCCATCAATTGATCCAATCACATTTGGCATGCAAGCTATTCCATAGAACTCTGGCTTCACATTTGCAAATTTTACCATCTGGCGAACTGGATGTAGCTGTCAATGTGTCTCATTAAAGAAGAAAGGACTTCTCCCAGCACACAACCGAACATTGGTTAAGACATAGCACCAGAAATTGCCACTGTGTACTGAGAGGAACCTACGGAAAGTAAAATGTAGTACTGTCATCCGTTTAACTATTGGTGTGGCACATGTTGGATGTGTTTTCTGCAGCAGGAGATCAGGCTCCAACCTGTGACATAAATCCAAAATTGTTGGCCTATTCAGCTGAAACCTTTTTATCACATCCCGCTCTTCCATGGCTTGTAGGTCTGGGAATGAGCGGTACACATTAGGCTGCCTCCTTCTCCCCCTTCCAGGGTACCTATGTGTGGATTTACAATTACTGTTAACATTGGGCATAGTGTTCAGAGTGACATATGTTTCACACAAGGGTAAATTTATGTTGAAAAAAAAGTCATTGTGAAACCATCATACTGCACATATAGATTGTGTATAGTCAAACATACACCTCCTATCACTATTGTTCTCTTAAAATGTGTCTGTTATGGAAATGTGTCAATTATACCTTCTAACATGTATCATGATCACTCTTATGATGTTATATGGAATTTTCCAGGAATAAAGTTACTCACCAGTGGTATACAGAGCACTGCAGGAAGATTGAGTTTCTACACAATAACGCAACACACTGTCCTTTTGCTGCAAATGAAAATGCAGGGCCAAAAGTTTTATAACCCTTTAAACAATTGTGATCTAATTTCTAGTGGTGCTGACCCAATTAGCATTCACCTATACTGTACTTGTAACCACTAAGATGGTGGAGGCTTGACCACGATTGTAGGACATGCTGAAGCCAAAACCGCCAGCAGAAGTTGACCATGCGGTAGGCAGTAACATCCACGGTGCATACAACCATAAGCTAACGATATTGTTTCGCCGGTCGTGGTCCGATGGCTGTGACTGTCAAAGCCGATTGCGTGGCGTACATGTATGTTGATTTTTTAAAAATAACTAATTCGCCTCCCGACACTGCTGCATACTCCTCCTCAACTTTAGCTGCTGTTTGCCACCTCTGGGACTAGTCATGCCAGGCCAAACAGGCAAGAGGGTTTGTGCCTTCTCTCCAGAAGAACTGGAGACACTTGTGGATGGAGTCCTTCCCCTATATGGCCAGCTCAAGACCAGAGGAACAGGTAAATATCTGACATACAATTGTAACTATGTTTAACTGCCTCATTCCCATCTCCCCAGGCTACAATGTGCCTCAGAGTTCCAAAGTGTAGTCAGATTCCTGTAGGAACAAATCACTGTTCCCACGTAGGATAAATATGTGATGGATTGTGGAGTACTGTACTGTGTGAAGTTTACATCACGAATTGGATGTGCGATGGTGAAAAGCCCTATGTCCGAATGGAGTTGCATTCACATATGAATGCATGTGTCCTATTCATGATACCTATGAGATACATGTGCCAATTGAATCATGGAAATGAGCAGAGAAATGTATAGCCTTTAGTGGAAGAGTAGTGTATCTATACTTGATGGAACATTTGAGGATGATGTTAGCCATGTGCACAGTCCCACATATCACTGAGACATATGTCTCAATAGTGCGTAGCCTGTGCAAATGACAAATGTAGTGTGTTAAGTGGTAATGAATGTATGTTGCAGCTGCATGCAAGATGTATTTAGACCAAGAAGTCATCCTTACACTAGCTGTCCAGAACTGTTTCATCTTTCCCATCCATATAGGTCAATGCCCATCAAAATCAAGGGTTGTGGAAAGCCACCACCTGGAAGGTTTGGAACCTGGGGGTCTATAACCGGCGCAGTATCAGTTGCAGGAAGAGGTGGAAGAACCTAAGATTCGCTAGCCGCAACAGTGCCGTAGGACAGCTTGTCCAGTCCTCCCAAAGATCCAAGCGTGTGTGCCAGACCCTGACCCTCCTCATGGCCCGCATACTGGTGGTGGCCTGTCCAGAGCTAGATGGGCAGTTGAGAATACAACTGCAGCTAAAAGAGGGTGAGTGCTGGCCAGATTCCTTAATGCCATATTGGCTAATTTGTGTGTTTCAGGCAGGCATTTTTCCGTAAGTACCGAGGTTTGCCCATGTACTAAACACATACAAACATTTATAGAGCTGGAAGTAGGTGCATGCTTATGTGCTTTGCCTATGATCTTTGTGACCATGAACATAGTAGAGTCCAGCCCACTACCAATTTACAGTTTGTTGCAGAAAAATGACTCAGTGTAGGAGACCTGGTAATACTCCCAGCTACCCATTGTAACGTCTACCCCAGCGGTAAAGGAAATATAATGAAAGTGAGCAATGAGCTGGAATATTGCAGGGCTACAATCTAAAATGCTCCTTCCTGAATGACAATCCCTAGGGCCCGATTCACAGAACTAACTTAAGACAAAATCCTAAACTTACTACCATTTTGGTATTCACAGAAGGCACTTACTCATTTTGGTATTCACAGAAGGCACTTACTCATTTCGGTATTCACAGAAGTTAGGAGTCCTAACTTTAGGACTCCTAAATGCCTTCTGTGAATACCGAAAGTCTTAAAATTAGGATTTGTCTCAGGTTAGTAGTAGTATAGTTAGGACTCCTAACTTTAGGACACCTAAATGCCTTCTGTGAATACCGAAAGTCTTAAAATTAGGATTTTTCTCAATTTAGTAGTAGTAAAGTTAGGACTCCTAACTTTAGGACTCCTGAATGCCTTCTGTGAATACCGAAAGCCTTAAAATTAGGATTTTTCTCAGTTTAGTAGTAGTATAGTTAGGAATCCTAACTTTAGGACTCCTAAATGCCTTCTGTGAATACCGACAGCCTTAAAATTTGGATTTTTCTAAATTTAGTAGTAGTAAAGTTAGGACTCCTAACTTTAGGACTCCTAAATGCCTTCTGTGAATACATAAAGTCTTAAAACAAGGATTTTTCTCAGTTTAGGAGTCCTAAAGTTAGGACTCCTAACTTTACTACTACTAAACTGAGAAAATTTCTATTTTTAAAACTTTCGGTATTCACAGAAGGCATTTAGGAGTCCTAAAGTTAGGAGTCCTAACTATACTACTACTAAACTGAGAAAAATCCTAATTTTAAGACTTTCGGTATTCACAGAAGGCATTTAGGAGTCTTAAAGTTAGGACTCCTAACTTCTGTGAATACCGAAATGAGTAAGTGCCTTCTGTGAATACCAAAATGAGTAAGTGCCTTCTGTGAATACCAAAATGGTAGTAAGTTTAGGATTTTGTCTCAAGTTAGTTCTGTGAATCGGGCCCCTAGTACCTGGCTATGATATCATTATGATGCAAGAAAACTAGGTCCTAGACCCCATTACGCTTAATGAGTATTCATGCTTTAACACACCAGTAACTTCATCTTGTGCGGGCGAGCATCTGAAGGGTTAACCATTTGGATAAATCTTTCTCTTGGAGGTAATGCCGTAGTGATAGACACTGTAGTTTCCAGGTTGTGCTTTACAAAGGAAACCCCATGTTGCATTTTGTTCCTGGAATTGTTCAGTTTCATCAAGTCCCTTATGGAGTTAGTAACGGGTGCCCAGTCTCTCTGTTCTTAGCAGGGGATTTCAACGCCAAACTGGAGGGCCCTGCATGAGGTAATGATAAGCTATTCTCTGGGGAACCTGATCACAGAGTAAAGAACTGAAGGCCTTCTTAGCATCTTTGGGCCTGCATAACGCACTGGAGATGGCTGGAACAGGCGTAGTGGGTTTGCCAACTTTTAGGGGCAGGAACTGCTTTTCTATCATTGACTATATTTTTGTTTCCAACAATTTGTTAGATCGATTGGTGGCAGGAGCAATACTCCAATCAGAATTTGGGGATCACAATCTTGTAGTAATTGATCTGCTCACAGCACCGAGATTAGATCCCAAAAGTCAACCAAAGATTTCTAATGTGCATGTGTCCCAATATAATTTAAAAGTTTGCTGGAAGCTTCTGAATCCTATGCATACACTGGCTGAAATTAATCAGAGGAACCTAGCTTTAATGATGGGTTGTCTATCAGACGTTGATTGCACTGGAAATGCGAACATAGCAAGCTCATTTGTGATTATTTGTTCAAATATTAAAGCTTCAACTGATGATTAGTATACCCCCAGATGGTTCGATCATGAATGCTCGGTTATTAATCGAACCCTTCGGAAGGCCCTAACTGCGTGCCCCAGGGATCCTAGT
This sequence comes from Triturus cristatus, assembly GCF_964204655.1. NCBI lineage: Eukaryota > Metazoa > Chordata > Amphibia > Caudata > Salamandridae > Triturus > Triturus cristatus. The sequence goes on along the minus strand of NC_140582.1, from coordinate 296,049,761 downwards.
GAGGTAATCAATGTACATAAAAGATATAAAGCAGTAACTTAAAGGAGAAAGGTGGAGGTGGTTGGGAAAGCTTAGCATATTCAGCTGTGACAAGGAATAGTAAGTCCTTTTGGGAATTGGTTTTAGCCCTGAGGTCAGCTAATAGACACTGGGCACCAATTGTAACAATAGAAGCAAGGTTTGGGAGGCACATTTTTCCAAAATTCACTCCGCTGGGAATCTGGCCACACTTACAAACATAAGGGTCAATGTAAGCCCTGCTGTGGCCTTCTCATTCCACAAAGTCTAAGTCCAATCCATCAAAGTGTGGGGGCAAGGCACCAGGTCCAGATGGTATCCCCATCGGTTTGAAAAAATGTAATGACAGCTCATGGGTTGTGGGTAATACTTTTAGAAACTGGGTTAGAGGAACTACTTGTACAGCTTTTGGCATCACTGCATATGAATACAAAGGCTAGAATAAAATTTGGACAAACTGGAGAGCTCACAAGAGTGATCAACATCAGGCGTGGAGTACGACAGAGGTGTTTGCTCTCTCCTTTGCTGTTTATCTTCTACATAAACTCGGCTCTCATCTAATATAATGTACGCCTGATGTACCTCAGGTCCTTGGTACCCCATGCCCTGTTTTGTTGTAGGCATATTATGCAGTCTTGCTGGCATGCACCCAGAAATCTCAATTTGTTGACCAATTCTCTAAATCTTTTATCATGGCTTCTGGACAGCAGAAAAAACAACTCTCTAGCATCCTGGTTGGAACAAACCGCCTAGTTAGTACTAGCACATTCTCCTATCTGGAGGTGCTCTTTAGCTCCAACATCTCATGACTTCCTAACATAATTGAGCAGAAAACTAGGCTCTGTAGGGTGACTGGATCACTCTTTAGTCTGCTGACCTTTCCAGGAGGTCTTCCAGGGGGTCGGGCGTTCACCCCCATGGTACAGATTTATTCCAGGCAATGTGTCTCAGTTGCTACTTATGGGGTGGGGGTTTGGGGCATTGGGGATGTATCAGCTATTCAAAAAGAAAGAATCATTTTTGTGGCATGCTCTTATCTGTTCTCCTGTCCTCATCCTACTTATCTGATCTAGTGCAAATTTGCCCCACATTGCTATGGCTTTCAATATGGAAAAATTATGAGGTGACTCTTACATGAGATATAATACAAGATTGTCTAGCTTGCGACAAAGGCCTTGGTTTTCCATGAGTGGCCTTTGTACAAACGTCTTTTGCAGCTATTGATCTCCCCTGAGCATTCACAAATGTTGAAACCTGTGTTACACTGCACAGGAAGCTAGTCCGGTCTTTATTATTAACCCACGCCAGGGAGAAAAGGCCAAGTATGGAAACATAAAAAACCTCTACTTTGCTGTATCTCACTGTGGATCAAGATAATACCCTTAGTAATTATCTATATACGTAGAGAGGAAGATGGGAATGCGTTTTTGTGTTCTGTTTTTGGACAGATACAATAAAATACCTACTTTGCTTCCACTTTGGCTTTCAGCATAATTTAGAAACGCTTGTCTGTCCATGTAACAATATTTGTAAACAGCATATGCCTCATTTTTAATTTTTTTGTACTTTTTATCAGAAATATGTCAAAATATTTATAATCCTGTTTATCAAATCTAGAAATTTGACAAGTTGTCTGTAGTCATTTCTTTTTCTAAAACAGATGCATGATGATGAAGAATGTTTTTATGTAAGCTTATGTTTAAGGGCTGCTGTGTGTGCCAGACATTCTATACACCTTGATCAAGCACATAGAACTTTATATAAGCTGTTTTTATAGCTATTATTGCAGGATGCACAGAACTATAATAATCAGTGTCTGAGTAGTTTTATGTCTGGTATCTGCTTTTTATATTGCTATATTGTTTTATTCTGTACTAATATGGCTGGCTGTTTAGCCAAATACAGTCGATTTGACTTTGACTGAGTACAGTGTTCGCTCGGATCCTTTTTTATGTATTAGTGGATGACTATTGTCCCATCAAGGACAGTAGTGTTCATTGTGTCAGGGATAATGCTCACTCAGTACTGTGTCTCATTTGATTTTGGCACTCTGACATGAGTGATAGCATATAGTGCACTTTTGATGCAAACACTAAGTGGGTCATTACGATGGCATAATGAACGCCATTGCCGAGCCGGCGGTGATGACCGTTACGCCATCGTAACGAGTAATACCCCCACCATATCATAATGGCGGGGGTATCACGGCGAATGCAAAGTGCTTCTGCCCCTTTTCCGCCGGTCGGCAATCACTCCGATTACCGGCCTGGCAGACTTGGTCCACTAATATGGTGGCGGTGCCTAGCAGGCACCGCCATCCATATTAGGATGTGTGCCGAGAACAGCCTTTCCATGGCGGCAATGCCACCATGGAAAGGCTGGTGGGGAGTTGCTTTAGGGACCCGTTCCGGGCCCTGGGGTGCACTTGGGGGGTGCCCATGGTACCCCTCTCCATTTCCATGCACAAGGTGCCAGGCACCGCGCGGTGCCTGCCACGTTGTGCATGGAAATGCACAACATTGCAATTTGACATTGCAGCGGGTGCTGCTGTAAGCAGCACCCGCCGCAATGTTGAACTGCGGAATGCAGCCGCCAAGCTGGCGGTCGCATCCTAATTCACAGTGCAGGACCGCCGCATGTCTGACGGCCGGTTCCAACTCCGCGAGGATGGTGCACGGACTCAGGTCCGCCCGCCATCCTAATCGAACCCATAGTAGTGCTTCCCCTTGGTAAGTGGGGAATATAAAGTGAACTAGGATAACAGACAATATTGGTGCCATAACTATTTGAGTTTACATGTTGTCATGTTCACCTTTCCCTGTTATATTGTCTTGTGCACTGCAGTTGAATACATTATCTACGTGTCTCCATTTGTTCATGGTTGATTCCATCTCAAGTGTGTGTGTAGGCCAATCTGTATTAGCAACTATGCTACTGTACATATTGCGTAAACATGGCTGTATGACTTGTCCATCATTCCATCAAGATGTTGTATTAGGTACATGACTATTTGATTGCTGCAGAGGCTTGTGTGGAATCTATATTACTAAATTTCACTTTGAGGACCTAATTGAAGGAAACAGGTTAGTAAGGTATACAACAAATCCCAACATGTGCAAGATGTTAATCTATCCTACTAGTTACATTTGGATGGAGGTCCTACAACTTCAGAAATGCAATTGTTGATGTCTTGGGGTATGACTTCACTGTGAGGAAGTGTTGAAATTTGAGGTAGCATACATGCATGTCCTCATGCTAGTTTGTCTACAAACAAACAGGCACTTGTAGGTTGAGACTTCTGAAAGCTTGATAAATATTCTGTTATCAAAGTTGTTAATCAAGTGTGTCCTGGCACATGCAATGAACCTATTTTGTTTTGCATTTCAGCATCATCCCAGGCATGTGGAGGAGACAGAAAATGTTTACAATGCTGTTGGTACAACGCGGTACTATTACAATGCGGTCAGTACAACTGCCATTACAAAGCAAGTCATTACAACGACTTGCTGTAGGGGGCTTTTGGTGTTGGATTTTAAATCCAACACCTTCCCTACTGTTGCACAGACTGGAGTTGGAATAGTAAATAATACTATTCCAAACTCCAGTGCCCCCTACAGCAAGTCGTTGTAATGACTTGCTTTGCAATGGTACGTGTGGTAACAACACAGTTGTTGTACTGACCAAGTTGTAAAGGCATGCATTGTAAATGCATGCAAAGTAATGTCATATATTCAGAGGAGACAGGGCTGACATGAGTGGGGAAGCAGCTGGCCACAGTGCTTCTGGTCAAGAAACATCAGAAACCGATGAAGCCAGTGGCCCAGAGGGTAAGGGGAGTACAACAGAGGACACAAGCTTGATAACATTATCTTTGTCTGAGTCATCCTCCAGTGGACGCTCCCTAGTGGTGGAGGACCCAGCAGGATAATACCACCATCTTTCTTTTCTAACACCCCTCAGTCAATCTCTACTCTCCCTGTTGCTCCCCACCCAGTAGTCCGATCCCGCTCCCGGCAGCAGTCTCCTGTGCACCAGGCATTTCTGCCCCTGCACCAGTCCCCGCTGCCCTAAGTGATGAAGCTACTGACCTCCTGAAAACCATTGTTGTAGGTCAGATGGCACTACTGAGTGCCATCCAGGGGCTAGGCATCCAATTCTCAGCAGATGTTGACCTACCTGGAAGCCATCCAAGATGCCCTACAGAGATCCTTTCAGGCCCTATCCTCCTCCCTCATGGCAGCCTTCCACCCACCTCAGTCTACTGCAACCCCTGCTTCCTCCTCCCCATCCCAATACACATACCCCATTCAAAATCCTATCCCAAGCACACTCACACCATTGCATGGATCCACACCAACAGTCACAAGCACCACACACAAACAAAAACACCACAACAGACACAGGCATGCATCCACAGATCACACACTTGCCACCCCACAACCCCCAGCATTCCCAGGGACAACACACCTGCACCAACACACCCCTCCACCACACCCAGCATTCCCCAAAGCCCCACACCTGCACACACAGACCCATCCACCACACCCATCATTGCCACAGGACACCATATCTGCACACATAGAGTTATCCACCACACCCAGCATTTCCCCAAGCACAACACCTGCATACACAGACCCATCTACCATACCCAGAATTACCCCAGACACCACACCCACAGACTCATCAACCGCATCCAGGATTCCCCAAACACCACACCCGCACACACAGACCCACCCACCACAAGCATCATTGCCCCAGACACCACACCTGCACACACAGACCCATCCACCATGCCATTTCCCCAAGCCCCACACACACAGACCCATCCACCACACCCAGCATTGCCTCAGACACCAAACCCACACACAGACACATCCACAACACCCATCATGCCCTGCTCATTCACCTCACACACCAGACAAGAAAACACACACTCACCCACACAACACACACCTGCACCAGCAACACTACCACTCACAAGTGACACTTCTACTCCATCTACCTCCCAAACCTGATACACTTACGACTATCCTAAACCCAGTTCACGTTTCAAATACTTCTTTGCCCTTGGGCTTATGCTTGTGAGCCACAAAATCCTCCCTCCCAAAACCAAGTAACAGACTCCAACACCCAACCCATCCCTTCCAATTCCCAACCCACCACTCCCAGGAAAAATGCTGACCCTCCTTCAAAAAAACAACAACCCTACCAAAATCCCAATCAACCACTCCCAAGAAAAAATCGACTCCTCCTAAATCCCAACCCACCACTCCCAAGAAAAAATCGTCCCCTCCTAAAACCCAACCCACCTCTCCTACAATCCAATACACCCCCAACCAAAATCCTCCTCAAGCCAAAAAAAAAGCCCCCCACTCCCAAGTGACATCTTTGAGGTGCCAGGACTGCCCACTCGATGCTCCTTCCTGGGGAGGTTCCTCTGGCAGTGTTTTGGTAGGCAAGTTATGTGTGCTGTTCCTCAACAGGACACATTTAGACTGGCCATTGGTCTTTTTTGCTACCATTCCCTCAGTTACGGGCCACTAAAAACATGTGTTTGTTTTGGACGACAGTTGTCCTGGGAATACCTATTTTGCTATTTAATGTTCATGTATACTTGGGGATGTGTGATTATAGTTCTGCTTTTTTAACCCTGATTGCTGTGCAATTTGGAGAGGATTGTATATTCTGGCCTTGCAAACTGTGTTGGAGTCACACAGGGCAAGGGGACAAGTTCAATGGATGGATATGTGGGATGGACTAAAATTGAGCCTGACATTGAATTGTATGGGATATCATGTGGTAAGTATTTCTGGTTGTTTTCGTCAATGTGGAAATCATTTAATTAGAAGTTCTCCGAAGGATGTATATTGTGTATGTGTTTGAGGTGGTATGCTGAATACGAAGAATATCGAGTCGGAAATGTCGACTTACACAAATATCGAGTTGGAAATATCATGACACAGAAATATCGACAGCAAGAATATCGTGCTCAAGACTATTGAACTTAAGGTAAGAAATATTGTTTTCAAAAATATAGAAGTCATTAATATTGTTACCAAAAATATGGTTGTTTAAAATATCGATTTTTAATTAGTGTTATGGATTTTAGTTTATATTTTAAATGTATGTGATGTATTGTTTATGTTTTTTAATATCTGTGTTAAATTTTTAGTAGTTATCAATTTTATTTTAATAAACTTTTGCCTTTTTTAGTTCAGTTGCGGGTTGTGGGTTTGTAAGGGAATAGGGTGGGAAGTAATTTAATTATAATAAATTAATGATTTGTTCTTATTTATAATATTTATTTAATTGAGATTTGACAGTGTTAATTGTGGGAAGTAATTTATTTGTAATTAATTAATAATTGGATGTTAATTAATTAATTGGTAATTAATTATGGTAATTGTGTAATTTCTTTTAGGTGCAGGTTGTAGGGTGTATAGGGGTAAAGGGTGGGAAGTAATTTTTGATCAATTAATAAGCCGTTATCAATTTATAATAATTAATTGATTGAAAATTAATTATGGAAATTGTGTAATTCATTTTAGGTGCGGGGTTGTGGGGTTTATGGGGTTAATGGGTGGGAAGTAATTTATGATTATTTAATTAATATTTAGTTGATCATTAGCTTAATTAATTAATTGATATTTAATTAGGGTAGTTTTTTATATTTTGTTGCGTATGGGTTTTACTTTTATATGGGTAAAGGGTGGGGAGTAAACTAATTGTACTTACTTTATAATTATTTGTTAAATAGTTTTAGTTTTTAATTGAAAATAAGTTTTAATTGTGTAATTATTTTTTTACACTTTAATTTTAGCTGTGGGTTGTGGATTTTATAGGGGTAAAGTGTGGGAAGTTAATTAATTTTTCTGAGTTTTAATTTGTTTTTTAATTAATAATATTTCGTTAATTGGTAATTAATTATGTTCATTATGGAAGTATTTTTATTAAATTAAGATGTGGTTCGTGAAGTGTGTGGTGTTATAGGGTAGGAAATAAAAAAAGTAAATGTATGACATAATTAATATTTCTGTTTCTAAATAATTTGTAATTAAAAATATGTATTTGTTTGAAAAATAAATTTCTTTATTTAATATTTTTAGGTATTTGTCATGTGTATTTAAAATTATATTATTTTTGAAAAATGTTATTATTAAATATATTTGCATTTACATTTTTATCACATTTCTATATATTGTCTATTTATTTTGTTTTTAAAAATATTTTTGCTGTTAATATTTTGTTTTTAATTTTGAACTCACTGTAGTGAGAATATTAATTGTTACCCCTCTGCGATCCAGCGCTTTCCCTACTGTTGCACTCATTGGAATGGGAATAATACATTTCATCCCTCCGCTATCCAACACTTTCCCTACTGTTGCACTCATTGGATTGGGAATAGAAATTTTCACCCCTCCGCTATCCAACACTTTTCCTACTTTTACAATTATTGGAGTGGGAATAGTAATTTAACCATTGGTTGCTTTGGATCAACACCCATTAGCCATTGCTTGTTCAAATTGTCAATCATGATGGATGTATTATTTTCTATTTACTGTCAAGCTGCTATATTATTGGGTATTAGGTGTATCAGCTCAATTAGGGGCTGCTTCCCGTAAAAGTCATAGACAGTGAAGAGACTAAACACTGTAATAAATGTGTATTGTTCTCATTTACGTTCCTCCTCAGATCACCATCTCACCTAGAAACTCATGTTGTAATCATGATTGGACCCTCAACAGCTGCCTTTACTTTAAAGCACCCTTCTAGGACAGGAAAAGTCTGCTGCTGCTTACTGAGCCTTTCACCAGGGCCACCTGCAGCAGATCAGTCTTGAGCCACACTCACCTTGGAGCGTAGACTAGCACGAGATGCCAAGAGAATGACTGCCTGCTGTTCCACCTGGTTGCCACGTTTGCGAGGGTCACACTGCTGGTAGGTGAGATCTCCAGTGGTGGAGACAAAGGCACACTGGAAAATTCTATCTTCGGTGTTCCTAGAACTCATTTGGTATGTTATGATGCATAACTTCTAAACTGAATGTCTTCTAGTCTGACTGCCAGTTTCACAATTGACTCAACTCACCTATATGAGACATGTAACTTTAATGTCAATAAATACCTCTCAAATATTTGAGTGAATAGAGAGAACTCCTATGCTGCCATGATGATAGTACTTAATCATACCTGCACTTTATATTACACTGATCTTACTTGTCAGGATGTATTTTATTTTTGGTCCCTATTCAAGAAAGAAAGGAAAAAGGTAGATGCTCAGGAAGAGTACTAGGAGAAATTTCGTCCAACCATATGCCCATCTTGTCAGTTGGTAATACCTAAATTTGTATAGCTTGTTGTTGGTAGATACAAAGAGATTCCCAGGTGACTAAGCTATTCTCCTCATTGATTTGTCCCCATTTATTTATTCTTGCGTCAATTAATGAGACTGCTAGCTTGTCTTGTAGGCAGTACGGGGTCCTGGGTGAGTTCCATATAGGCGTGAAAGCACTGTAATAGGGTATCCTCATAATCCGTCCACCCTGGTATCAAAGCTCACAAGAAGCGTTTAAGATCTTTAAGCCAACCCTCTTCAAAAACTTTGGGTGCCCAGATTTAAAGAGGAAGAAATTGCCTCATGCAGAAAATATTTCATCATGGCTTGTAAAATAGGAGGAAAAGAAGTGAGGTTTGATAAAAGAAATCTCATATCCTTTAGCTGAGAAGCCAAGCAGTATAGACAGAGATTCGGACTTGCTATATCTCCTTCTATTTTTGACCTTCTTGGGGGCATATTATCAAGACAGGCGATAACATTATCGCCGCTTTAGCGGCAGAAAACTGCCGCTAAAGCGGCGATAATGGGCTTGATAATATGCTGTAGAGAATTCCAATTGAAGCCCATGTTAGCTGTCCTTCACATCTTACATGGGCTTCAATTGGAATCCCATAGAGCATATTATCAAGCCCATTATCGCCGCTTTAGCGGCAGTTTTCTGCCGCTAAAGCGGCGATAATTTTATCGCCTGTCTTGATAATATGCCCCAAAGTTTCTTACAGGCAATTCTCACTCCCTTACATGACCAGATGAAACTCACTATTTTTCCTTGTAACATTTTGATCCATTTTGGTTTAAACAGTAGGGGGATTACATTAAAAATTAATGTAAACTTTGGCAATATCGACTTTTTTGCCAAATTAGTCCTACTAATAATTGAGAGCGTCCCAAGATCTTAATAGAGACCTAGGGGTTCATTACGATGGCAGGCGGATTTTGTCCGCCCGCCTGCCACTGTAACGGTACATGGGACTGACCCCCAGAGGTGCGGTGGTCCCGCCATGGCAATTAGGATGCCACCGTCACAGTGGTGGTGGCATCCCGAATATATTACATTGCGGCGGGCGGTGCTGTAAGCAGCACCCGCCACAAGGCAATATATGCATGTTGTGCATTGGCATGCACAAGGTGACAGGCACCGCGCAGTGCCTGCCACCTTGTGTATGCCAATGTTGGGGGTACCATGGGTACCCCCAAGTGCAACCACCCACCCTCCCACCCCCTGGGGGCCCACAACGGGCCCCCAAAGTGAACTCCGCATGCCTTTCCATGGCGGAGTCTCCGCCATGGAAAGGCCCTAAAAATGGCACATCCTAATATGGATGGCAGTGCCTGCAAGGCACCACCACCATATTGAAGGCCTTTTCCGCTCAGCCGGGAATAGGACCGGCGGAAAAGTGACAGGCGGTCTTTCCGTCCGCCGCGGAGCCCCTCGCCATGCTAATATGCCATGGGGTGAAGATGGGTCATTTGGCGGGCGTATCGGCACCGCCAGGCCGGCAGTGGTCACCACCGACCCGGCGGTGGCGATCCGCCCGCTATGCTAATAGGCCCCCTAGTCTCAGTCATTTATTTATCAAACGTTAACCTGGGCCATATTGGCCTGATCCTGACCACATGGACCCCTAAATATCTTTTTTTTATGTCTTAGCAGCATGCTACTGAAATGAGTGATCCAGGTCATGATTTCAGTCTTTTGTTGATTAATTAGGTATCCAGAAACCTATCAAAAACTAGTTAAAGTCTACAATAAAACAGAGAGTGAGCTGTCAAAGTCATGAATGTACACCATCAGGACGTATGCATATAGCGCAACCTTTTTCAGCCAACCAGTACATTCAAAGGGGATAATATGCTGATGTGCCCTTATTTTATTTGTAAGTGGTTCAATATATAGGTCAAAGCGCAGGGGTGATAGAAGACACCCCTGCCGTGACCCTCTCTCTCCATTGATCATTGTGGTCAAGTTCCTATTCACAAATAACCTGGCTGTTGGCTTTTTATAAATTAAGCTGAACGCTTTAGTAAAGTTCTCTCCCAGGTTATAGTGATGGATGACTTGATGTATAAACAGCCAGCTTACCCAGTCAAAGCCTTTGCAGTGTCAAATGTAAGGACAGTTAATGGCAGTTTTTTCTCTATAGCCGTATCTATGACACCCACCAAGTTGTGTCTTAAATCATGCAGTGGATGTCCTTTGATGAAGCCTTTTTGATCTTCTTGAACCAGAGAGCCAATCACTTTCTCTAACCTCTTCGCTAGGACCTGCGTATAGATTTTATAATCACAGTTGAGTAGTGAAATTGGTCTATATGACTTGCAGTTCTTGGAAGTCTTCATTTGGTTTCAGAATTAAGCAAACCGTAGCCTCATCTCAGGATTGTGAGGACCCATAAACCTCAGAGAAAATCACGCATAACAGGACAGTCAAAACTTAGCTTAATTCTTTCGCCAGAACCTTACAATTCATTTTGTTAGCCATCCAAGCCAGCAGCTTTTTCTCTCTTTAGCCTTGTCAAGATGTATTGAAACAGTAATGACTGCTTAGCATAACATTATAAATAAACCACTAGCAATAATATATTTGTGAAAATCATCACTGTGGTAGGTTCATCAGACAAATGTAAGAATAGCTCCCGTAAAAAAACTATTGACAAAACCCACTTTGAGGAGTGTCTCTATTCAAAGGTCCCTATGGTAAAAAGGCTCTTGTCTCATATATAATGCCCAACCGATGAATAGGAAACAGCACATGTAACAGAATGCCAATATCTTCAAAGTATATGATTTTGTGTATCCCACGAGATTGACAATGTCTAAAGTAGAGAAGGCAAAGTGTTACTAAATTTCAGCTAAGCTGAAAAGAGATAGTAATGTCACACAAGTGAACAAGGCAGAAGACATTGATGTACTCATCCAATTTAGAATAACAGTGATGAAGAAAGATGTTCCATGCTTAAAAGTGTAACTGTATATATAATATTCTTTTAAACTTTAAAGAAATGTGTTAACTGATGGGTGCAAATGGGAGTAATACCCCTCTCTTGCCCCCAGACCTACCATTACAGCTAGCACCCTAATACCGTAACACAGCCATGCCTAGAAGAGTCCCAGCATCCACTTGTGTTCGGACCAAACAGCAACTACCCCGCAGTGCCTAAAGCAGACTCATGATCAGAATGCCACAGAAAGCATCCAGTACTAGAACCCACACACACAAACTCTAGCCAATTGACTCTCTTCTAGTTCCTAGGATCATCCCAGTCCCAGAGCTCTAGGCTTTCTTCATGAGCGTTATCAACCTTGTCATACCTAGTGAAACCACTTATTGGCAATTTATTATAGCTTCTGAAACAATGTATCACAATTCTATTGTCAAAATTGGTTTGAAAGCCACACGGAAATCAGGGTTCCTGGGGCTGACCTACTAGAGGAGGTGAAGGGTTAAAGTCTCAGAAATCAGTAACTCACCAAACAATTCCAAATAACACGATTGTCCAGTCCAGTCTAAGAAAGAGAAAGTACTCTATTCGGCATAACAGGCAAATCAAGTGAGCCTAACACTTGGGGGAATACTACTGCTAGGGGAACTAGACAGATATGTGCTCACAGTGGAATACATGATTCAGCTGTGTCCCTTTCCTTGATCCTGAGGACAGTCCATAAGTTTTCTCTACCACCATGCAGCATAGCTATAGGAGGATCTGCTCTTCTTTACTCCTTCTGGCCTGCAGACTTTTCATGGTTGGGCCAGGTAAAGTTACGGACCCACATAACACAGTAACAGGCCCAAATAAATTCTCTGGCCTGAAAAAGAGAGGATCACACTTGGATATCCATTGAATAATTTGTGTTCCACTGGCCAATCGATTGGAAGTTAGAAGTAGCAAGCTGAGCTTTGGAGTGCATATTACAGTGTCTACGTGTCAGAGTGGTAAATGGTGGCTAAGGTCATACCGGGGCACTCTACAGCATTGCACACGTTTCTTTAGACCACATAATAATCACAGGTCATTGTTGCAATTAATCAAGCACTTGTGGAGCCAGGGTAGACCTGCTCAGAGACAGGAAGATCCCAGGCTGCCAGAGCTTCTTACCTACCTAATGATGAAAACAGTTTGTTCTAGCAACCCCAGCAAATTCTCCTAGACCAGGGAGATGGGCCAAGATGCTTCCAAGGCATAGCTGAGGACAGCTAGGGTAGGTGCTTCAATGACCAGGAGCACATGGGTTCACCACTTATCATTGCAGCAGTGTTCTCCCCCAGAGCTTCACAATGCAGTGATTGCTAATACTTTCTTGTGCAGCCTCTCCTCTTTGTGGCAGGCTCCTCCACCAATCATTCATAACTAGGTTCTCCTCTGGGAAGACTCCTCCTACAGGGACACCTCCAGCACCCATCTCTGAGTAAAAAGGCAGCCTCCTTATCCAAGGTAGATACTCAGCACTGAGAAGTGGTCTCTCAAAGACACCAGTTTTGATCTCAGTTGATCCTGCAACCCCCGCTAGGTGTCACTTACAATGCTGGTTAGTTACTACTTGGTCCAGACACAAGTATATGCTGGGACTCTTCTAGGCATGGCTTCCAAACCAATTTTGACAATCGTATTGTGATAAGTTGTTTCAAAAGGTATAATAAATGACCAATAAATGGTTTCACTAGGTATGGCAAGGTTGATAATGATCCTAAAGAAAGCCTACAGCGCTGGGATAGGGCTGACCCTAGGAACTAGAAGAAAGCCAATTGGCTAGATTTTGTGTGTGTGGGTTCTAGTAGTGGATGCTTTCTGTGGCATTCTGATCACGAGCCTGCTGGATGCACTGCTGGGTAGTTACTGCTTGGTCCAGACACAAGTGGATGCTGGGACTCTTCTATGCATGGCTGAGAGATCATTACCACCTACTTGGGGTTTCAGTTCTCTATCAACAACCATATATTGATTTCTGTATACATCACCCAGGCATCAAAACATTCATGCATCCACATGTCTGCATATGCTCATGTGTGTGCTGACTGACTACATGTGCCTGCCAATATGTATGTCGTCTTTGTGTTGTTTGCATGTATGTACATCTATGGGTATTGTCTGCACTTATATAGGTGCCTGCATGTGGGTTATCTGTATCTGTGCAGCCAAATATATCACATAATGCAAAGCCGTTGCCACAAAATACAATAAAACACTACTTATTTGCTTTGAAATGTTTTTTCTTAATTCTCCACAGCATTTTGCAGCTTTGTTGGCAGTCACACATTCATTAAATTAAACAACTTCACGTAAATGTTCATATAGTTAATCAGCCGGTATTCACAAAAAAAGAGTCAGAAATCAGCAGGTTTTGTGGCTAAAATTGTCATTTTAAAACGTCACATTTGTTTGCCTAAAAAATGTAGCTGAACACTGTAGCAGCTAATACACAGTCCAAAAAGTCATATCTTTGGGAGTGTGGCTCAGTAATGTCACGCTTAAATCTGTTGAGTATAATAAAGGACATTCTGAATTAGAAGATTTAAAAAAAAAAAACACCTGAAATTCACACAGTAGTACCAAATATATTTTAATAGTATTAGGTTCAAAAAGCTTCCCTCGCTAAAGGCAAGTTGGTTTGTGACAGCTCTGCCTTCCAACAGCATACACAATATGGGGAAGATTGTTATTTTGACATATGTGAGTATCATTATGGCAAATGGAGGTCAAACTCTGAGTGAGAATATCATCAAATCCGACAACCATCACGAGTAACCTTAAACTTCACCTGTTTAAAACACCTCACATTCCTGATGTTCATTCAACAATCCTTTGTCTTCACTACAGAAATTCATTCAGTGGCTGTTTGATGGCCAGCGCAGTTATTCTCAGTGAATGGATGGGAACTGAGCACACACAATACCTTGTGAAATGCATGACCCTAGGGAGCAATCCATAACAAGATATCTCATTCAGTCCTGCAAATGTTCGAGAAGCAACTGTGGCATACACATCCACTCGAAGTTAATGCCCCAACAAACACCTCTTTCCTTAATGAGGATTGTTTTGGATAATATACAGCCATACCAACTGATTCATTTCTATAAGAATACTGCACATTAAGCTAGTACTATCCTAATAATTGTGTACAAATGTCACAAATGTAGGTACTGTAAGATACAATTTCTAAAACAACATTGCTAATATATCATAAATACATCAATATAAAATTTATCATTCATCCTTCATCAATTAATTTTAATAAGACGGACCTCATAAATGCATTGGTTGTCCTTCTTCTTTCTGATATTCTACATCCATCAAACTGCACAATCTCTTATCAAAGCAATCCTATTTGTCTATGTTGATTAAAAATGCGAAAAATATATTCCTTTCGATAAAAATGTTGGTGCAATAAAATATGACGTGTTATTGTTTCCTTTTGTAGAGTCATATTCTTAGTTCTGACCCTTTCCGCTTTGGTTTAAGTCCATGCATAGCAAGTTGATCATCAGCTGGTATAATCGTTATGTTCAATTGGTGATTTGTTTTTTTATGTCATGTCATTCTTAGCCTTTTAGCACGACAGGTCTATCGCTCTACTTATTACCAAGTCCTTTTCACTTCACTTTAGAACAAAGCTTTGGGACACTATCCAAACCACCAGGAAGACAGCGGGGCTTATAAATCCAGTCCTTGTATGCCGATTCCCAGCTGTCTTTGTTTCTTAAACTCATGTTGGATATTGCTTAGCAGTGTGCAAGTGCAAGAGAAAGTGGTTGTAATAAAGTGTGGATCTGCTTAGAATTGCAGTAGTGAAGGTTTATTATCAAATACAGCAGGATCAGCAAGACAGCACCAACCGTTCAGCCATCGTATCTCTCTGGAATGCACGATACATCACCCGATGCATCACTCCATTCCATGACATAGAGAGAATTCCAACAGTACAGATCATAACACATCCCCTTCCCAATAAAATAGAACAAAACAAAACATGTTAACAATAAAAGCTCATTCCCATCAAAGTACAAAGAAGAGCAACTCCACAATATGGCAACCTGTGAGAAAAACACAGCATCAATTAACATAGCAAAATAAGTATAAGCACTAGTATAACACATAGTCCTTCATTTTAACAGGCACCCTCCTACACCTTGGAGGATGATGATCGGAAACCCCTCCGTCAAGAACATCCCCTCCATCAGAGCGATTTTCATCAGGCAAAGAAGGTCCAGGAACCCCCACATTCTGGAAACCTCTAGTGTGTTTGACTAGTCTAGACATCCTCCACCAGCAGTCTGTGTCAACCTTCACCACGTTCTTCCTGATGGCAACAATGGTAAAGGGACCCAGAAAACCAGATCTGCCTTTATAGGTATGTTTAGGATTCTTCACCAGCACTTGGTCACCAACGCACCATTTTCTGTATCTCGCACTCATCCTAGAATCATAACTTGACTTATACTTGTTCTGATAATTAGAAATTCTGGTTCGTCTCGTGGCTGCAGACATACCACTTCCAATACATGGAGGCAGCCAACTAGGATTCAACTTGGAAGAAGCTTTCCTCCTTCTCAAAACCTCAAAAGGAGACCTTAGAGTAACAGCATTCGGTGTAGTACGATGAGCCCACCAAGTATCTCTCAAAACAGTACTGAGGGTAACTTCAATTCAAGAGCTCGTTGGGCACATCCTTTCACCACTCTATCCATCCTTTCGGCTA